>NC_135874.1:23863516-24123516 GCF_031162955.1 Sander vitreus | reverse complement strand
GACTCATTCTCAGCAAGTCTTTTCGTTTAAGAAATGTTTCTTCTTCCGCGCGAGAGGTCTAAAAAATGCATGAAACGTGCCGCTGCTTGCAGCATTGGGCTCGAGACGTAACAGTTTAAAGGCAGTCATAAAGCGGTGCTGAGCGCGCGTGGAACCGCAGCTGCAATAGTATTCTCGTCTCCACGTGCGCAGCCACAGAAATACTGCTTGCCGAACTCTGAGCAGGGGGGTGGAGAAGAGCAATGAAGATCCGCCCAGGAAAGCAAGGAGGTGGGGGGGTCACCTACTCCATGAAGTTTGTTCGTTTTCTTTTCTTTTTTTGGTTACAGGTGAAACGTACAGCTGTGACAGTCCAAAGTACGTTTAACACAACACTTTAGAAAGTGTCTCGACAAAAACAGTGTTGAAAATGTTCAACCACTTTTTTTTGTAAAACTGTAGGCGACCACACATTTTGCCTAATATACTTTAATTCCACAAAGTTGATATGTTTTGATCACTTTTTTCCCAAAGTACTTTTAGGAATTTGCTACAAACAAAACTACAAAAATGAGTTGTTTAGTCCTAAAATCGAACCAATTTGTCTAAGAATTTTAAGCCCAACCATTGTTACTTCAGCAGACCATAGTGTAAATGACAAGTAAAAATCTAATATCTGCTAATGAAATCAGGTTTGTGTGGCACCATCTGGTATTTATTGCATTGCTTTTCTAGCCTCAAAACTCCAGCCAGATTTCTTTTTCATTTATGTTGTTTATTGTTATGTAAATGAGCCAAAATTGAGTTTAGCAGTGCCACTGAATCTCCAGCTCCCTGCAAAACATGTAGGATTTGTTCATTAGAATGAATCTGCCTGCTGTCATAGTGAGTCATTGTGAGACTTTATATGCACATGGTTGCACATTGATGTCATAACTTCAAAGAATGCCACCACAGACTGTAAAATACTGTGTTATATATATATATGCTGTAAATACCATAGTGGCATTTCAAGAAATTCCCCACCCACCTTAATAGCTCTCTCTCTCTAAGGTGTTTGGTGAGATAGCGCTCGTCAATATGGAGCAAACTTGCAAAAGAAGTTGAGTTGAAAGATGGTGATTAGTTGTAGAAGGACATGCACCTAAGGTAAACCTGTGTCATTGTCCAGAACTCAACTGCTCATTTGATTGCTTATGTGACGCGTTCTGTAGTCTTTTAGCTGATGTGAGGAGCAAAGATCAAATAAAGAAACACGTACAGCATATTGATTACTGTTTTAGTGATTAGTTATCATTCCTGCGAATCAAAATAGCCCACAGAGTTGGACACTGCATGCAGTTTGCATTAGTTTGCATTGGAGTGTGAGAAAAGTAACATTATATTGATGTGCACTTCCAAAATCATTGTTGTCACACGATAAGGCATGCAAGACAAGACATTTACAGACATTGCATCATGGTTACTGGTGTACTTGCCCAAGTTCGTTTTTTTTCCTGTGTGTGTCACTTTCAGACAATTGCACTCCCACATATTTCTGTGGTGCTTTACTCCCTGTCAAAACACAATTTAGCTGTTTCCTTTACACAATGGCATTTAATTAAAGGCAAATTACTTCATTGCTAATGTCCAACATGCATGTTGAACTGTATAAAAGCTAAATGTTCACTGAAGTAAGTGGCAACTGTTGAAACTAAACTAAATGTACAGTTGGAGTCACTAGCTCTGCAGGTTGTGTTAGTGCAAGTGTTAACCTGTTCTTTTAAAAAAAAAAAAAAATGGAATGAAAGACATTAAAAAATGTGGGAGAGTAGCTTAGAGTTTGTTGGATTTCCCACAGTTAAACAAAAAACATCATCATGTCAAAGAACAACTTTGACATTATATTGTTAGTAGTCAGAGGTCAGCACAGTCTAACGAATTATACACTAACTCCAAACTCAAAACCTATTTGTTTAGACTGGCTTTTAATACGTAGTAGTGGTGTGACAATTTCACTCTCCTGTTTCTTTGTAACCTTTTCTGATTTTACTGTGTTATATGATTCATTCTTTTTATTGTATGATATGTTGTTTTATACTTAATTCCTGATGTAAAGCACTTGGGATACCTACTGGTTGCTGTAAAGTGCTATATAAATACATTTTGATTGCTACACAAGATCCTCCTTTATTCAAATATTTAGGTTAAACTCAAAACAGTCATTTTGTGTGTTCATGATAAGATCCTCTTTTCATGTCTGCAGGCTGTTGTGTCATCTTCTGCACATTTATTTAAATTTCAATTCAATTTTATTTATAGTGTCAAATCATAAGACATTGTCTCAGGACATGTTACAGAGAGAGAGAGAGAGAGAGAGAGAGAGAGAGAGAGAGAGAGAGAGAGAGAGAGAGAGAGAGGTTGCACTAACTGTTATAGGGCCGGATTTAGTGTGAATGCAACCTTACAGGCTTATTGTGTTACCGGTTTCCATTTTTTCTTTTGCTAAGGTAATTAATCAGCTGCTGGCTTCAGATACATATTTACTGTGATCTTATCATCTCACTCTTGGCAAGAAAGCAAATCAGGGAGTTGCCTTCCAATATTATATAATTAAGACATGCTTATTCAACACCAATATGGAATGTAGCGCAAACGGGTTAAAAAAAAATGCCTGCATAGAGTTATGCAAAAGCATGCACTTTTTAAAATCAGCTGACTCTGCTGTGTGCTGGTTTCAGGAGCGCTGGCAGGCAGATCTGCTGGTGTCTCTGTAGTGAGACAGAGATCAGAGATGAACAGTGAGACGCTTAGCACAAGGTCCTGACATACACCTATTGTTACATAAAAATAATTACTCATTTGTAGCATCATCACCAAATGGAAAACCTAGCCGTCTTACCTACAGGGTAAAATCACGCCACAATGAAATCAGGAAATCGTTTCCATTGATATCCTCCTCTATTACTGTAACTTAACACTCATTATTTGGATTAGTATATAATGATTTTATACTATAGCCATGTGAATCAGATGTACATTACTTAACCATCTTAGGGAGTATAAGTTTAGTTTTTAAACACGTTACAACAAAGTGAAGAGAAAAGAGAAAACATGCAGCCCACTAATTTTGACGTCAGAATTGTTTTCCCATGAATCTAAAGAGATGTATCTTTTCTAAATGTTGTCCCGTTGATCCATTTGGGCTGTCAATTTATGCAGTCTAAGGCCAAATATCGGCAGATGTCCAGAGGTGCCACATACCGAGCTGTAGAGCTGGTGAAGGCCACCATGGTGGTCTGGTGAAAAGCCCTTTGGGATACGAGGGGACGTCCGGAGTTTCAGGCAGGCCAGATAAGACGAGAAGAGCCGCATCAGATAACAGTGTCCACTGTGGATGCATTAACACAATGTTTTATTTGGTGACCAGAAGTCTCAAGAGGACAGAATCTTTTTCGGAAATCTTGGAAAGCCTAGAGCTTTCTACTCAGATTTTGACCTGCAACCCGCATTACCGGGCAAGAATGATAAATATTGTTATATTGAAACCAAAGTCATCCTCAATGTCTTTCATGGTCATTGCAGTCATCCCTGCCTTATTTGTCACATTTAGAGTGTTATCTTGAAGAATGTGTGATGTGCTTATTTCAGTTACCATCATATTTATTAGGTAGCACGCAAACACACAACTGTCCTACTAGACAAGACTATAGCACTGATATAGTGTTCAATTGCAGCAAATTATGCAAAAGTCATTCTTGAAAAATGAGAACAACTTACCTCCATGAAAACAATCCTCTAGTTTACAAGCATTGAAAAGGTCTCAATTGGAGAGCTGTGTATTAATTTTACATTGAAAACCTATCTGCAGCATTTCTGGGTCAGCAACATGTCATGTTATTTTATCAGAGTATTACTCAATTAGGTTACTCGCGTTCAACATGATGAGCATCTGCCCTGCTGATGTTAGATCAGACAGCTAAGGTGGTGCTGCTCAGACTGACCTCTGACCTTACAGGTAGCAATACAATTGGACATCTTATTATTACTATGGCAATAAATAATTGATCAATTGTCACTGAAAAAGAAGCCTGTGATTAGTGATTCCATTGATAATACCCATTATTTAAATAGCCATTCAGTTTTCTCTAGGGTTTATAGTATGTGTTTCCTGTTTGTTAAGTAATGTTGTATGCCATCCCTTTGTAAAGGATTATTTTTAGCGTGTGTAGGTGTGTACAGTGATTTGAGCACAGAGAAGGACTGAAGAACCGCTTCCTAGTCCCATTGTTTTATGTTTATGTTGTGTTTTTTTCCGAGCTTCTCGATGGGAAGGAAACCTGCACAATCAGCCAGCTAATTAGCATCTTGTTGGTATGCGTTTCTTTGAGCATGCATCTTGATAGTATGCATTCCCAAACTGCCCAATCCAGAGGACCCAAAGACAGAATCAGTTTAAGTACTTTTCTAGTCCATGCTCTTTGTCAAAAATACATTTAGAAAAAAACGTATCATAGACTGGTTTATTTGAGCACATACTGATATAATTTGTTATGGTTCAACAGGACATTTCAATCATAATGAATAACATTACCAGTCTTGTTTGTCTGTGTCTCTCTTTAAAGTACATTATGCACTTGTGCAAAAGAAGAAAGCAGAAACTTAGCTGTTTGAATAGTTCACGGATAGGCATATTTTTTGACAATGCTAGACGGCAGGTTATAGCAACGACATTGAGTCAAACGTAAATTACAGATAGTTTCAAGGCAAGGTGCTGCACTAATTTCACTGCTGAAGAGTCTGTCAGTTATTGCACTGTGGAGGTCTAAACTGCAAAAACTGTTGTTCACTATGCAAATCCTGAATCCTTTAAAAGATCCCACTCTGAATGTAATAAAACTTTATATGCTTACAATAATGTTACAGCTAATAGCATGTTTTGCCCGTGGACTTTGGCTGACTACCTCTGGAGACGGCAATTTGTTGCAATGAATGATTTTATGGGAATAGTAAAACCATTTGAATGCTTTGCATTTCAAGCTTGTTATCTTTGGTCCCGCATATCATGCAAGCACTTTGGCAGCGTTTTGTCTCTTGGCTCTGCTTTTTGTGCAACTGCACAACACAATCCCTCTGCCATGTACGGAGGGCTTTTACATAACATGACAATGAGGACAAATCAGATTAAATTTCAACAAAATACCAACCATTGGTTGGTACAGACCAATATGCTGTCTACAACTGTAATGCAGAACCCATACTTATAGTAGAATGTGGTGAGACAATTTCTATTTTAGTAACCTTCGTGACATTAATGATACAAACTGACAAATTCATTCTGACAGTGCTGCTCACTTAGGGTACTTCCACACTAGAGGTGGATACCCGAACCGAGCCCGTCGGGACCCGTCGGGACCTGTCGGGACCTGGCGGAACCCGATGGGCCGGGCCGAGTTCGGACAGATATTTAGAAATGTTCGGGTTCGGGTCAGGCTCGGTCACATCAGCGCGATAAGGCATTGAACATTTTAAATTTAAAAAAGCTTATTAAGTAGGTGCGCGCTTGTGTTAACGTGCGCTTGTTGCCCCATGTGCGCTTATGTGCTCATCTGTTGACATTTCTGAATGCCTTCCTACAAACGTACATGTGTCGTTAGTAAGAGAAATCTTTTTTTTAATTTTAACGGTCGGGCTCGGGTCGGGCATAAATATCGGACTCAGTTACTGCTCTGTTGGACGCGGGCTGGGCTCGGACAGAAAAATGCGGCCCGATCCGCACTCTATTCCACACTACTACATTTTCATGTTTAAACAATGTTATGAAACAAACACGATCTCCGTCGTCCACACAAGCGTTCAGGCTCCGTATCAGAACTAATCTCTGTCCATATTAACACGTCTGACAATGCATATCACATGACCATTCACACACTGGGCATGTGCGTGCCGGGGTAAAGAGGAAGATGGTCCGACTCTGCAGTTGTAAGTCATGGCTGTATACGTTGAATATACAGAAAATACTTTGGAGAAAGAACAATGGCAAAAAGTAAAATCATGGATTTATCAGTTTGAACCGACGACAAGGTGGAACTGTTATAGTCTGGCTATCACCAGACCAAGTTCAATCTTTTAAGATTGAACATTAGTCTGGGGAGTCTGCTCTGTATTTTCTACGGCACAAGAGGCGTGATCAACGGGCATAGTTCAAATGACTCTGTACGCAATTGGATAGTCCTTCAACCAATCAGACCAACGATCCGGGTGATGTACTTTGCACAGCGAAAGCCGGTCGGAAGTAACAAAAAAAAAAAAAGCCGGTAGTCGGTAGTTAGGCAAACACCTCCTTCTTTTGTAGAAATTGTTCCAGGGCAAGTTTCTGTTCTGTTTTCAGAGAAAACTTGCCTTTGAAATCTTTTAAAACAACAGCGACAGCGGCATCAACGGGTTGCTGCGCTTCAGTGGCCGCCATGTTGAATGTAAACAAAAAGCTGCTTGCCTTCGCTTCTCTATCGTCATCATGTTAAACCCGCCAATAGCGCGCCAGGTGAATACGCCAGTTTGTGATTGGTTCCCGCAAATTTGTAATGGAAGCAGGATAGATAAACGTACAGGATCCAGCCTGAGCTGCAGGGCGAAATCAAATCGCCGGCAGATCAGACTGGGTTTACCCTGTCTAGAACTGTTACTAAAAGGTATGTAAGCCTACCTAACCGATAAGATGTTCATTGTGATTTCCAAAGGTCTCCGTTTGTGCCCTTCCTAGTCTATATCTGTCACGCTCACAAAGTCAGTGGACCCATAATGCACGTCTCCGGTAAGTAGAATTCCAAAAAGTTTTATTTGGAGCACAAACAAAACTCATGGGCAACAGTTTCCGAATCGACAGGCAAGGGGAAGTCCAAAAACAGGCAATAGTCAAAAAACAAACTCACGGGTAACAGTATCCAAACCGACAGGCAAGGGGAAGTCCAAAAACAGGCAATGGTAAAAAATCCAAAGGAACCAGGAACACAGGAACATAGAAATACGAGAACACAGGGAAAAAATGCTTGAAGGCTGCACACTAAAGAAACAGACAATCTAGCACTGGGGCAAGCGGAAGACAGAACTTAAATACACAAGACAGGGGAGACAATGAGACACAGGTGCAACACATTAGGGTGGGGACAGGTAATCACACAGGCGGAAAAATATACAACAGGAAGTAAAACAAGACAACACAAGAGAGAACAGAGAGACTACAAAATAAAACAGGAAATGGAAAACCAACACAAAACATGAAACCAATTAAACACAGAAACTTGACACTGGACAAGACGTGACAATATCCACGACATTCCACTTCAAGGATTACTCTGTTGCCGCCGGAAATTCCGCCGGATGACACTCTTTTCAGCCGGATGTCCATTACCTTCCGCTCTCTTTCTGTTGTAATTTTAAACCTCATTGGATTTGTGAGGACTGTGGTTAACTGCTCCTCAGATCTCTGCAGGGTAAATCCAGACAGCTAGCTAGACTATCTGTCCAATCTGAGTTTTCTGTTGCACGACTAAAACAACTTTTGAACGTGCACGTTCCACCAAAACAAGTTCCTTCCCGAGGCTATTTTGCAGCGGCACCGTGGCTATGTCTGGCGCTTAGCGCCGCCCATGACGATTGTGATTGGTTTAAAGAAATGCCAATAAACCAGAGCACGTTTTTCTCCCATCCCTGAATGCTGTGTGGACTAGTCAGAGCCTCCTCCGCAGCGCTGTGGAGGAAGGTCTGGGAATGCGGGACTAGGCTCTTACAGACTGCATGTTAGAAGTCCCTCTAGTGGACAGAAGATGTAACAACAACCACATGCTTATAGTGGCATTGATAATACATAAGCCTGAGTAGTGTAGTACATATTAATAACAGGTTACATTTGAGCATTAAATATTCAAATATTAAAAAAAATTACAAATAAAATTCGAATGGTATTATAGAGGAAGATTAACAGCTCTAGTGGAGACTGAAAGTCATGGTCATTTACCAGGCATAGAAGGCCTAACTAAGAGATGCTATACTGTATGAAGTTGCATCATGGGAAGTGTTTTTGTAGTTTGAACAATACTAGACATCAAAAGTCTGGATATCTTGGCCTCTTCTGCATCGAGTTTGTTTCAAGTGTTACATGACTGGAATTTTTGCATCCATCAAACATTATACAATACTTTTTTGCTCCATTGTGGTAATTTTTGTGGCCACTATATGGTGTATAAATTTCACACTCAGAATTCGAACACTTAAATAAAGAGGTGAAGGTAAGTGTAGTGCACTGAGTAGCAAATAGGATCTGATTTATAGATGAATCCTTGGGTCAAAGGCTTTTAGAGTCAAATATCAAAAGAAAGTCTAAGATATTGAAAATGATGTTAAATGGCAATGATGAGGTCCAACTAAAATTGGATTTAGAAGTATACAGTATCACAATAAAACAGTTTGCTCGTGTTATAACAATAAACTCTCACTAATAAAACCTTTTACTCAATCGTATGGGTTAATGATTGTTTCTGGTAACTAGTAGGGCTGGGCGATAGGGAGAAAATCAGATATCACGATATTCTTGACCAAATACCTCGATCGATATTGCGGCGATATTCTAGGGTTGACAACTGGTGCTTTAACAAAATATCTTCACACTTAGATTTTAGATAAATAATCATCAGTAATGTAGATATAACGTCTAAGTGGGGAAAAGGCAAATAATAGAACAGCTAGAACAGTCTGGTAAGTTCAGAAAAGTACATCACTTTACTGTAATGCAGCCTTTAACACCAATAAAAAAACAGCACTTATGTGATATCACGATATTACGATATCCAAAATCTGATACGATATCTAGTCTCATATCACGATTTCAATATAATATCAATATATTGCCCAGCCCTAGTAACCAGGGTGGTTATGGGACCTCAATTTACCTCAGTTTTATGACATTTGAAGAATCTTGTCAGCTGGTGTGACGTGACTTTATGGTGCATACTGTACTGCAAGACAGACGCCTGTACATGGAGTTCACACTATCACAAGGTCATGTTATCCTTCCTTGTGTTGTTTTTCCCTTTCACGTGTATTCTTGTTTAAGTATCCCAGTGGAACAGTCAGCCTGTACTGCACCATGTGTTTTGCACCCTGGTTAAACTTGCAATTATAGCAGTTTTAGAGGTTGACTCAGTATGACGCAGGGCTGATGTACAAACGCTTGAGATCTTTTGCAGCTTTTTGAATAACCAACACATTCCTCTTGAGATACTAAAATCTATGGTTTTGGGGGATTTTTTTCTGAAACATTAATCTCTTTTTATTTGAAAGATTATTTTTGGGCATTTCCACCTTGAATCATTGGGAGAGCATTAGATATGAAAGGAGAGAGACAGAGAGGGGGAAGACATGCAGGAAATTGCCAAAGGTCGGATTTGAACCCTGGGCATCTGCGTCGAGGAATAAACCTATACATAAGGGCGCACGCTCTACTAACTGAGCCCAAAAAAGCCATTAATCTCTATGTTAACACGAAAGAGGGTCCTGAAATCAACGACCACTTCCCAGGTAGCCAGAAAAAAACATGTTTAGACTCTATAGCTATGCAGAGAGACAGATATCTCTGCTATGTTGACTGTCAACAAGAATACACCCACAACAGTTCATGACAGCTCTGTAAACAGTTACATTAAAATACATTTAGAGATGTGAAGGAGGAAGTGATTACCTTGGTTGGATATGATCTGAAACTTTCACCCCTCCAGTGCATCTTAGCAGCTAAAGTGCCCATAATGCTAAATTGATTGGCATACTTTTGTACGTAGCAAGAAAGACAATTCTCAAGTTCTGGATATCTAAGAACACCCCTACACTGGACGATTGGTATAGGGAAGTATTGGAAATACTCCCGTTGGAAAAACTGACTCATACTCTGCATGACAATTTCGATGGATTCATCAAGATATGGCAACCAGTTCTGGCCGAGGTGGACCCCTCTGGACTGAACTTTGTCTCATCCAACTAACAACATGGGATCTGACTACAGTCTGTTCTAGCAATTTGAATATAACTATGCCTGCACGGTGGTGTGTGTCTGTCTTGTCATTTTTTTAGGTTTCATCATTATTTTAGGGGTATGGCTCACTTTGTCCTTTTTTTTTTAAGTAAGTCTGTTTAGTGCGATCCCTGCTGTGTTTTTCTTTCTGTTGTTAATATGTTCAGTTCATGGAAAAAGTGGTTCTATACATAGCTGGAACGGAAATGTGTGTATTGAATACCAGAACCCCAATAAAAAGCCTTTGAAAAAAAAAAAAAACATTTAGTCTGTTTTATTTGAAACGTTTAACATTCAGTCTGAAAAAATTGAAATGAACTCTTTATTAAATGAGGTCTGTAGCATAAGCTGCACTCTAATCAGACAATATTGCAATGTGTCTAATTGTGGTTATACTATAGGATTGCATTTCAGGTTATCACTGACCTGTAATCTTTTTATTCGACCTATTCTAAGTTCACTCTATAGTCAAATACAGATTATGCAAACATGCTCAGGTTCACTTAGACAAACTCAGACAGACACAGTAAACACACAGACAATAGTCAAGTTGTGTCCATGCTGCAAGGCCCCTATAAGTGACACTGAATCTCTGTAGTTCTTATCAGGGAGTATGCAAACAAACCAGTTTCAGCTCAATTAACCCAGGAAAATGTTGAAATGTATGGCTGTTGCCCAAAAGGTAAAATCAAGGTCAACGTTTATGTTCTGTAATGTACACATTATAGTCTGTTGTTTGTCACAAACGTGTCTCTGTTCTGTAATGTTCTGTTGAAGGTGGCAACACTAGCAATAGAAAAAAAAATGACCATGAAAAAAAGGTTAGAAGTGTGTTCCGGGGGTTTACTTTCCATGCTCTGAGGCGATTCGGCATCCACTGCAACACTACACACACTATTAGAAATTGAAACCTTGTTGTTTTTAACAGTTAAACAATGATTTTAACAGTTAAACAATGATTTTAACAGTTAAACAATGATTACATTGTGAGCACAGAAAAAAACAACAGCTCCTATGAACACTTACCAGCGCAGCACGGTATATCATCGTAACATGGTGTTGTCCATATCTATAACATTTACTAAAACTTTCTTCTACAGCTATTTTTAAAGTTGCAATCTCTGCTGTCAGCAAACAGTTTTTTCTTTACAGTGTTCACTCCTCCTCTCCTCTCTTGCGGCTTTCCGGTCTCGGGCTTATGGGAAATGGTGTTTGACTACTAACAAACAGAAATATTAGGCTAAATAAATAACGATATTAGACTTTATATTAGATGTGCTTATCTAAACATATGATGCAAGACATAATTTATACACATGCACACATTAAAGGCCTTCAAGTATCCTTGTGGCAAAAAGTTCCCTGTACACAGCCGGGGAGTGTACAGGTACAGTAAAAGCTGCATGGATGACATTGACCTCATCATGTATACATCCAGACATGTTTTGGCATGAGTGTGCTGTTAATGAGTACTTAGGGGAAGGTGAACTTTCACAGTGTTTTGAGCAGGTCACCGTGGCCTGGGATTATTATCTGTCTGCTCTGCCCTGTTGTTAGCGAGACACTTAGAGAGTGGCCTTGGCCTTTTTTTTTGCTGTCAGACATCCTACTCTTGTTGTGTTCAACATCACACATTTTGCACGCAGCCTTGTTTAGGCACTTGGACGTAAAGGTAAAGACAAAAACACAGCTGAGCAGAGGGGTGGTGCTACTCGCATATCAGCGTCCCTCACCAGATAAACACGTGGCAGGTAGATTTATGTCTTTCTTTTCAGTGACTCAGCTCACAAACGTATGTTTTTTTTTTTCTTCAGTACTTAGTCTGCCTCTGCCACAGGTCTGACTAGTACACACAGCATTCCAGGATGGGAGAAAAACGTGTTCTGGTTTATGCGCATTTCTTTAAACCAATCACAATCGTCTTGGGCGGTGCTAAGCGTCGGACTGAGCCACGGTGCCTCTGCAAAATAGCCTCGGGATGGAACTTGTTTTAGTGGAACGTGTACGTTAAAATTTTCTTTTAGTCATGCAACAGAAAACTCAGATTGGACAGATAGTCTAGCTAGCTGTCTGGATTTACCCTGCAGAGATCTGAGGAGCAGTTAACCACAGTCCTCAGAAATCCACCTGAGTTTAAAATTCCAACACAAAGAAAGCCCAAGGTAACGGACATCCGGCCAAAAAGAAGGACATCCGGCCGAATTTCCAGCGGCAACGGAGCAATCCCGGAAGTGAAACGTCGTGGATATGGACTAGCCTCCTCGCAACCTCTAGACATTCACTTATGTGTCATAGTGTATCACAGCTGCAGGTGACTTATTAGAGGATGGTGGAGAAGGCTAGATTGTGTGGTGGAATAGTTTGGGATGATGCAAGTGAAAGAAATGTTCAACTTTAGATTTTACTAATTTCTTGTTCAGCTCAAGAAAAGCCATTGGGTCTGTTTGGCATCAGCTTGTCTGCCCTCATGCTATCCTCTCCTGCTACATCACGTGTCAAACTCAAGGCCCGCGGCCCAAATCCGGCCCCTGGCATATCAATTTACGTTCACAATAGATTTTGGCCCGCCTAGATGTGAGCCAAACCAAAAGGACGGGAAACTGTTTTACAAACTGCAGTTGTGCGACACTCAAAGCAGAATTTGGCAGATGTGCCGACTTTGAGACTCAGAAATTGCCATAGAACCAGAGAGTTTACATATTCAGGCTGTGAAACAGGTTGTTTTGCTTGATTTGCTGAACTCTATGATGGCTAAGGGACATTTTAGGGCTTCATGTCGACCAAACTGTTAGTGAGAAAGCTATATGAGAAACAAATAATACAGTCAAAGGTATTATTCAACTTTTCGGTTGAAAAAAAGCATGTCAAACATGTCTGGCCCTTAATGTGATTCTCATTTTCCAGTGTGGCCCTTAGTGAAGTTGAGTTCGACACCCCTGTGCTACATCTTTCCGTTTGTGGCAGCGCTTGCCTACTGTTGTCAACTCAGCACAAGCCTATATCTGTTCTGGGATTTGTATGAAGCGCAGTCGATGCCTCGTACGGGAAAGTAAACAAGGATGGTCAGGTTCAAAGATTCACACAGACACAAAGGTTAATCAGTCAGAGATGGGGGAGTTTAAGGAGGGTTAACTCAGAACGTTAACCGTGTCACAGAGAGACACAGCTGGGTTACGGAGGAGGAGAAAAAAATGCACACAGGACTTTAGAGGCACGGTGTGTATGTTGTCCTCCCATTGGCTCAGAACAGAGAGTTTAGGTCCAATGAGTGGGATGGTGAGGGACACGCATAAGGCAAACATATCAGTTGACTAATACTGGAAACGAATGTGAAGGACAAAAATTGATGGTAAGCTGGAATAAAAAGAGAGCAAAGATAAGTGCAGTAAATACCTTATGGATGTTGTATAAGAATGTGATTATTGATTATTGTGCCCTCAAGAGATTTGGACAGCACTGTATCTGCATGTCATCAATTATGAGCCCAGCAACAATTCTCTCGGTTGTGTCAATAATGTTGTTATCATTCTCAAATTCAGACTTATCACTAAAGCACTTACAGCAGTAATATATTTTTAATTGCAATCGCAATATAGCTTAATCTTCCACGGTTATCTCAGAGTAGCTGTTTCTCTTTCAGCAGCATGATCAGAACAGATGTTTTGCTTGTCAATGATTATAACCACACAAATGTGATTGTGAAACTGGGTGCTGCTGACAAGGCGTTAATTCAGGTCAAACTGAATATTTCAATTGTGACTGCAGTTAACCACAAAGGTAGGTGTATAAGGTCACTTATGTTTGTAATTGCTTAACATCTTCGAAGCCAGCAGGTAAAACACAGACATTAACACAGACATTGTATTGACCAGACATTGTATTGTATTAGCTTATAACGCTAGTCGTCGGGGCACGAGTAAAGTAAAAAGAAATCGCTATTTCTATACCACTAACAAGGCTCAGACAGTTTATTAAAAAGAAAGTTTATAAAGACAGTACCGTTCACGTATACAGCGTTCGTCGTTCGAACGCTGTGTAACCAGTAACATAGCTCAAGCACGGCGTTTTTCCCAAGATGGCGCCTGCCTGTATACGTGAACGGTACTATCTTTATAAACTATCTTTTTAATAAACTGTCTGTACGCCTACAAAGTTCTCAATGCTTCGGTTTACGTGTAGGGACCCTCATTATGCTACCGTCGAAGTGTGGTGATATTTTGAGCCTTGTTAGTGGTGTAGGAATAGCAATTTCTTTTTACTTTACCCATGCCCGACGACTAGCGTTATAAGCTAATTAGCGGTTTGCGCTAAAACTGGTCACATTCAATTAGCATGAAAACATATCCCAGAGAACGGTCGACTCGGTACCCATTTATTATTAACCCCTAGGTTCATTTTGCGCCAGATTTATCCTTTAATAGCACTAAATTGAATCTGGATAAACTGTTGACGTACACTAACCCCTAAACTATGGTGTTATATATGTGTCACATTCCTGAGCGAGTAATTGTATGTTTTGAGCACAGAGAACTATATTATGCAAGCGCATTACATTGCATTTTGAACAGAAATTAACACTCGCAAAAAATAATTCAGTTTGAGTAAAAAAAAAACTATTTCGTGCACAATAAATGTATTTGCATGTCGTTCTCTGCTCGCAGGTAGACGCTGCAGCAGCGTCTACCTGCGAGCAGAGAAAGACATCGCAAACTGAATTATTTTTTGCGAGTGTACATTTCTGTTCAAAATGCAATGTAATGTGCTTGCATAATATAGTTCTCTGTGCTCAAAACATACAATTACTCGCTCAGGAATGTGACACATATATAACGCCATACTAAACCTGTTGAACACAGACTTCTTTTTTTGAATTCAATTTACAAACTGTCAGTCATCTCAGTTCGTTAGCTTTGTGAATATGGAAACAGAGCTAGTGTTGCTCTGGCTTCGCCGCAGCGTAAGACATAGCTACATACTAGCCACACTAAGTTCCTTACATCTTAGAGAAACAAATTATATCAATAGTAGCAAATAGATGTGTTTTTATATCCTGAACAAAACATTGCTCTTTAATGTTAATCCCATATGAATGTAGTTTATAGTACCATGAGGCCTCAACCTCATTTGCACTCTGTGGTTAGCAATGGAAAGCAAATAAAGCACAGGCAGGCTTAAGTCACTAATGCTAAAGCATACAGTATAATATTTGTACAACATTAAAATGTCAATCAAATGGGAAAAGTTATGCTGAAAGTCTCAATGGAAGGTTGAAAGTATTATTTGGTCTGTGTTTATTAAAAAAAAACAATAATATCTCTTAATACTGTTTTCTGAATTTCTGTGTTAGCCAGACAGAACAGCACTCACACACAAAACCTTTAAAGCACATCTGGGATGCATTTCATGTGACGTGTCTGCTGCTCCCATGGGTGCAGATGAGCTAAAGAACATACACAGAGCGTTGTGTATGTGCAAATAAGGATTTGTGAGCCTGCAGCGTGTTTTTGACGTTTATTGATGAATGAGTGTGTGTGTGTATCAGCATGACAAACATTTATTACTTGAAAAGTGTTAATTACTCTATGGTCCTCTGGGTGCACCCAAAATGTATCCAGAGGAAACAATATAACACACTCAGTTGCTGATGTGCTGTTGTGCATACACACATATGAAGTTACATGACACCAGCATATTTTAAATATTCCCCGTAGATTTTTGTTGTTGTTTGTTTGTTTGTTTGTTGATGTGCATTACACGTGATTTGTTGTCCAAGTTGAAAACCATTTTGCAGTGTTTTTACTAGTTATAACTGGGGTTGCTATTAAATATTTGAACATGCCGTTGTTTCTGTCAAGTCAATTTATTTTTAAAGCACGTTTAAAACCGACCGAAGCTGAACAAAGTGCTGTTACGTTATATAAACAAAGTCTGTCATTCAGATAAGCCTTGTTTGTTGTTCTGGGTCCTTGAGAAAAAAATCCTAGCAACTGTAACTGAACTCACCTTGAGGATGTAGAAAATCATCTACCATTCAGTAATGCCGTCTTCCTTTGTGACACGTGAAAGAGCATCTGTCCGAAAGGAGTTTTTCCTACTGTCCACAACTTCTATGGAAGCCAATATTCTGTCTTTTCTCTGACTTCTCTACCACCACCAAGCCTGTACACTACTACTGAACATACAAAATCTGTAATAACAGGTCCCAAGCATATTGTTGTAACGGTGTCTTTACAGATCTCCTTAAAAAATCAATCAGACAGTTGCAGCTGATTCAGAACACTGCTGCTCGAGTCCTCACTAACACCAAGAAAGTGGATCACATCACTCCAGTTCTGAAGTCTCTACACTGGCTTCCTGTGCCTCAAAGAATAGATTTCAAAATACTTCTGCTGTTTTATAAATCACTAAACGGTTTAAAAAAAATACATTTCTGATCTGCTGCTACATTATGAACCACCCGGACCTCTCAGGTCGTCTGGGTCAGGTCTGCTTTCTGTCCCCAGAGTCAGAACTAAACATGGGGAAGCAGCGTTCAGTTTCTATGCTCCACATATCTGGAACAAACTCCCAGAAAACTGGCAGCTCTGCTGCAGTTGTTTTAAATCAAGGCTGAAGACCTTTCTTTTTGATGTTGCCTTTCTTTAATTTATTGTACTGCACTGTGAATTTCATTCTTGTATTGTATCTGTTTCTAATTTTGTATTCATTTCTAACTGCTTTTTAATGTTTTATGTAAAGCACTTTGAATTGCACTGTTGCTGAAATGTGCTATATAAATAAAGCTGCCTTGCCTTGTCTTGACTATTGTTGCATTATAAAAAAAAAAAAAACAAGGCTCAGTAATTTCCTTACAGCTGAACATTGTTTTTTTAATCAAACAGGAGGAAATTGTGCATTTTGGGGGGGGCTTTTCTTCAGCCATGGCAGGTCTTATACAAGAAAAAGCCCTAAAATAGAATCTTACACCCAGGTAGCTGCTTATACGCCCATCTACAGTACCACTGCAACCTAACATTTACTTACACGATATAAGTGTCACACCACTGTTTGCATTGCAACTTAAGGTCCACACTGTATATAAGATGTAGTTAGTTAGCAAGTAGATTTAGTGTGAGATCCAAAAAATGTGAACACAGCCACAAAGTTTACTCAGGCTCCCATTGGGTACCAGTCAGTCTCGTATAAAGTAGCCTACTTCAAAGCAATACTTGAGTAAAAGTACAAGTACACCTACTATCTTAGCAGAAAATGACTTAGAAGTTATAGTCACCTTCTAGAATATGACTTGAGTAAAAGTCTTAGGGGGCTTTCACACCTACCTCGTTTGGTCCAGACCTTCGGACTTTTCAGTTTGATCCGAACCAAATATACAGGTGTGAAACCTCACCCGGACGCGACATTACGAATCCCACTATGGCCACGCCAAGACCCGCCCTTCAATAGCATTTATGACCAGGCGTCCATGCTTACGCAAGGTAACGTAACCCACTCAAGGTCAAATGCCTAACCCCAACCAATCGACACACTACGACCATGGTCCGTAACATTACGGATCCCACTATGGCCACGCCAAGACCCATTGGCGTGGCCATAGTGGGATCCGTAATGTTGCTACCCGGACCATGGTCCGGACCAAACGGCCGAAATTTGGTTTTGGATGGTTCGGACCAAATACAAGACGGTCTGGCAGGCTATCATTATGTGTTATAAGACCCGGGAAGCTCCTTTAAGGAATAGCTCAGTGCTTAGTGTGTAGCTTACACGAGAGAGTGTGTGACGGTAATGCGCTCAGAGCAGAAGGCTGTCGGCTATCAGAGCTGAGAAAACATCGGCAGTTTACTTGTTAAGTGGTAGTAAATGTACAGTGTAGGTTTCTGTTTGTCTCTGAATAAATGATGCAGAAGGAAAGTTCCCGTGTCTTGCTTCTCAACATCGCAACAAAACAAAAAGGCAGTAGGGGAAAGCAGCAGTCAGTTGAAAAAACTCCAACACAGAGAGAGGGTACGAGTGGACGGGGAAGCCCGTCTACAAACCAATCAATTATAAGTAGCCTATCAGGAGATGCAGCCCACGTAGGCATATGTGACGACGGCAGGACATAGTTTTGTCACGTAGGCTATAGTGTGAAACCCAAACTTACTGGATCAAATGCAAAAACTTGACCCTTGGTTCGGACTGTCAGGTGTAAAAGCCCCTTTAAAAGTATCTGATATTTACTGTACTTAAGTATCAAAAGTAATTTTCTGATATTAAATGTAGGCTACTTCATTATTAGAAGTAGGCCTAGCCTAAAAGTAAAAATAAATTGAAAAAATAAGCTCTCGATCTACCGGTCAGTTTCCGTTCCTACCCTCACCTATAGTCATGACCGAAAGAACGAGATCCAGGGTACAAGCGGCCGAAATGGGTTTCCTCAGGAGGGTGGCTGGCGTCTCCCTTAGAGATAGGGTGAGAAGCTCAGTCATCCGTGAGGAGCTCGGAGTAGAGCCGCTGCTCTTTTGCGTCGAAAGGAGCCAGTTGAAGTGGTTTGGGCATCTGTTAAGGGTGACCCTCTGGGCGCCTCCCTAGGGAGGTGTTCCAGGCACGTCCAGCTGGGAGGAGGCCTCGGGTAAGACCCAGGACTAGGTGGAGGGAATATATCTCCAACCTGGCCTGGGAACGCCTCGGGTTCCCACAGTCAGAGCTGGTTAATGTGGCTCGGGAAAGGGAAGTTTGGGGTACCCTGCTGGAGCTGCTGCCCCCGCGACCCGACCCCGGATAAGCGGACGGCGATAGATGGATGGATGGAAAAGTAAAACATAGGCCTGTCCTTGATAATTATTTTTATTGTGGCTCCCAAGTTAAAGGACCAAACACTGCATATTTTGAGGGAGCTGATATTAGCAACTTTTTTTTGTGAGGAAGAATCTTTCACTCCAATAGCCTATACGAAAACATGTCTTGCAAATATCGCCACAGATGTTTAATGTTATCTTTATCAGTACCCCATTCACCAAACTTTTTTTTTTTCTAGCAAATTTCTTCTGATTCTATTTTGCAGTAGCGAGTAAAGAAGATGCTTATGAGAAATGTATCGGAGCAAAAGTTTACATTTTATTTAGGAAATGTAGTGGAGTAAAAGTAAAAGTTTCGAGAAATATAAATAGCGAAGTAAAGTACATATAGGCTACGTGAAAAGTCTACTTAAGTACTGTAAAAAAGTATTTGTACTTTGTTACATTACAACACTGGTACCAGTATTAGTCCTGACACAACAGTAATTTACGGCAGCCTGACATAGGATAATAGTGTATATTTGCAGTCTGACCCGGTGCTAGGAGACAATGTTCCTTTGGTAAAGCAAATAAAGATGGATGATGATGATGATGATTATGATGATGATGATGATGATAGGGACAAAATCCAAAGCAGACATAGTTGGAACCTCAATTTCAGAGCCTTGGTCTCACTGTGGACAGTGTGCAAACCAAACCACTGGTCAAATGTACAGAATAAGTAAGAGGCACCAGTCTTCTCACACATGCTGAGTCCTCATTGGCGTTTTGTTGTGCAATGGTCACAGTCCTGTCACTCTAACTCAATTTCCCCTTTCATACTTCCCACTATCCGTGCAGAGAATAAAGCAGAAATGCTTTTTCCCTTTTGCTGTCTGGAATGTTGCACTTTCCCTCAAATATCTCCTTTTCTTCACCAACTTCATATTTCTTGTCTTTTACTGTCCGGGTCCCCAGCACTCTCATTTTCCACTCTCTCATCCCTGCTGCCTGCTGGCTGTCTTTGTCATTCACTCCTCCTCAGTGTTGCCTGACTTGCTCTGTGATAAATGAGCCTCAAGAGGCGTCTGTGCCTCTATGTCCTGCATTGTTCTATTAAAGGCCAATGTCAAGAAAAATATGCAGCAAAAAAAAGACAAAAAAAATCCAAAACAACCACATAATGAAATCACAACTGTACATATTTATTTAATTATGCAATAAGGACAAGAAATTACATTTGATGGAAATTGCTTAATAGAATGTGTTTTGGGTTTGTACATCCTTTTGACTGGGACATAATAATATGAAGTGGAATAAATATTGACTGTGAGGATATGATCAATATGGTTAGTGTATATGATTCCAAGATTATTCAATATATAGTGAGTATTTGCTTCTCTGTGTCTGGTTTGAATGGTTCATTTCTCCAGTGTTAGCACAGTACCACCACCTAGTGGATACAAAGCTAACTTCAACATAGATGAGCTTTGCTTTCCTTTTTTTTTTTTTTTTTAAACCTCTTTTTATTGAGAAATATAGAATATGAACATAGACAGGTATATATGTTTCTTTTTTTCTTCATTTTCTTAAACTCAAAAAGTGAGTCCACTAGTGACTTTTCCGGGAGAGTGGGAAATTGTGAACTATGGCTCTTAGCAAATTGGCGAACTTGAAAGTAACGAAATAAGTCAGTTTGTTGAAGGTCATATTTGGAACGCAATTCATTGAAACTAGAAAACATCCCATTCCTGTAAAGATCACTAAATCTGTGGATCCCTTTCCTATGTCATCCTGCAAAGGCCTGGTCTAGTTTTGCTGGTAAAAACATGTGATTATTACACAGCGGGCCCTGAATCAAAAGTGTTCCCCTCGTGTTAGTATGCCCTCTAAACTGAGTCCATATTCTGAGAGTGGAGATGACCACTGGGTTAGATGTAAATTGCAAAATCTTGAGAGGGAGGCTAGATGAGACCAGAGCCTGAAGAGAGGTCGACATGCATGACCTGAACTCCAACTCACACCAGTCTGTTACTGGAGATTGCATCCAATATGTTATTTTGTGGATGTTTGCTGCCCAGTAATAGCTCCTAAAATTAGGGAGGGCCAACCCACCTACTGCTCTAGGTTGCTGGAGTAAGTCTTTACCTATCCTAGGAGTCTTACCGTTCCATATGAATCTTGAAATTAATTTATCTACCTGATGGAAAAAGGATTTTGATAAGAAAATAGGGAGACATTGAAACAAAAATAGAAACCTTGGTGAAATGTAAGATATCCCACCTTTGTAGGTCTGATTTAAGTTTGACAATGAGTGGGCCAAAGTTCCCATCAAAAAGATCTTTGAAGGTTATTTTAATGCCCAGATATTTAAAACCTGACCTTGATATATGAAATGGTAGAGCATGATCTGGGATTTTCATCGCTAATTCATTAACAGGTAAACATTCGCTTTTTGAAAAATTAAGTTTGTAGCCAGAAATCTGTCCGAAAGTGCGCAGCAGTGAAAGTATTTCATTGATACCTAACAGTGGGTCTGATATGTAAATTAACATGTCATCCGCATAAAGGGATAGTTTATTTTCCACTCCCAAACTGGGAATACCCTGTATTGAGGGTGTAGATTTTAGGGCCAGGGATAATGGTTTTATTGCTAATGTAAAAAAAAGTGGACTAAGTGGGCAACCTTGTCTAGTACCTCTAGATAAGGGAAAACTTTGTGAGCGTAAATGGTTTGTGACCACCGATGCTTGTGGGGAGAAATAAAGAAGTCGGATCCACTGGCTAAATATTTTACCAAAACCAAATTGTTTCAAAGCAAAGAAAAGATAATCCCATTCCACGTGGTTGAATGCTTTTTCTGCATCTAATGAAACCACAACTTCTGGTACAACATTAGGTGAAGGGCTGTAAAGTACATTTAAAAGACATCGCACATTAGAAAATAAATACCGCCCTCTAATGAAGCCCGTCTGGTCGGTTGAGATCAGACATGGCAAGGGTGCCTCCAGTCACATCGCTAACAGTTTAGAGAGTATTTTAACATCAGAATTTAACAGTGACACAGGTTGGTATGAACCACATTTAGACACATCCCTACCAGGTTTCAGCAAAAGTGTAATAGATGCTTCAGTAAGGGATCTTGGCAATTTACCTTGGGATAAGGAGTGGTTAAACATGGGGCCTTCCCGTTTTGCATTGCAGAGATGGCAAAGGTAACCTCTTCAAGGCCCAGCGGTTGATCTAATTGCTCTTTTTGATCAGCAGAGAGGGTAGGAACTTGTATTTTATCAAAATAATTCAAGAACAGTGATGTGTCTTTAAATGATTCTGAATTATACAAATCAAAATAGTATTTTTTTTAAATATAATTTATTTTTAGAGGATCTGTGGTCATTTTTCCTCTCATATCTTCAACTTGAGAAATATGTTGTGATGCCGATTTAGATTTTAGTTGATGAGCCAGAAGCCGGCCCGCCTTTTCACCATTTTCATAAAACATCCCACGTGATCGCATAATAAGTTGCTCTGTTTCGGAAGTAGATAGTAAATTATACTGATGGACTTGGAGTTAGTAAGTGGAAATCTATTAATTGTTGGGTTTTTTTCTTTCTTTCTCTATTCTGATAGGCTGAATATGCTATTATTTCCCCTCTAATAACAGCTTTAAATGTTTCCCAAAGTAATGACAGAGAAACTGAGTCTGTCCTATTAGTTTCCAAAAACCTAATGATGGCCATAGAGATTAAATTACAGAACTTCCCATCTGATAATAATGTAGTATTAAAGCGCCACTGAGGACAACTAGTGTGATTGTGGTCAAAAGAGAGATCCATCAGTACGGGGGCGTGGTCTGATTCTACGATGGCACCATATTCAATCTTCTCCAAGGAGCTCATCAGTTTTTTATCAATAAAAAAGTAATCAATTCTCGAGTATGAGTGATGGACGTTAGAAAAAAAGGAAAAAGTTTTGCATTGAGGATTCAAAAAGTGCCAGGGATCCACACATGCTGCATGATCGAAACATTTTGAAAATGTACTGGCCATTTTCGAGAGGGTGTGTACTTTAGGGTTGGATCTGTCTAAGTTGGGGTAGACACAGTTAAAGTCACCCCCTAAAATCAAAAAATGACAATTAAGATCTGGCAATTGACAAATAAGTTGTTGCACAAACCCCGCATCATCCCAGTTAGGAGCGTACAGGTTCACTAGTATAACAGGTGTATGGAAAAGCTGTCCAGAGACTATAACATAGTGGCCTTGTGAATCAGATATAACACCAGAGGAGGTAAATTTAATTTTCTTGTGCATTATTATTGCTGTTCCTCCTGATTTAGAATTAAAGCTAGAGTGAAAGATTTGTCCCACCCACTGTTTTTTTTAAACGTAGATTTACGTAGGTGAGTTTCCTGAAGGAATATAATATCAGCTTTTAAATTCTTAAGGTGAGTAAGTATTTTAGATCTCTTTACTGGACTGTTGAGCCCTTTAACGTTCCATGATGCAAACCTGATCGCTGGCCCCCCACACCCACCCTTTAAATTGTTAGTCATAGCCACACAATAAAGGGATAAGTGTAGTGTTCATAGTTTGTTTTGTTCATATATATAACCATGTATATGTCACGCCTTCCTTCCTCAATAGAAAAAAATAATAATAAAATCCCAAAAAGTTTACAGTAAATACAAGAAAGAAAATTCTGTCATTAGCCCCAGCATTCCCAGAACATTCCCTTTCTCTGCCAAACTGGCAGCGTGCAGGATTTGCCCCCCTTCGGAACACTTCCAACAATTCACCTTAATCTCCTAAACTTTGAATATTCTACTCTGAATATTAACGGAACAAATAAACTCCAAACATAAATCAAGTTCCAGTATTCAGCCATATGCAATAGCACTTAAACATGCCCTAATGAAATAACAAATCCAAATGTTTTGCAACGCCCAGGGTTAATCATACAGGATAACATTGCAAATCAAGAGTTGAGCTACACTGAGTTAGCTCTGGCTGTTACTTTACCCTGCGTCATTGAATAACCAGCGTTCAGTCAATCCTCATGTTCAGGGTCAGCAGAAGTGCTGGCCTTCCTCTCAATCCTTTGAGTGTAGAATGCCTTCGCCTCCAACGGTGTCTCAAACATCAGTGTCTCCCCTCCATAAGACACTCGTAGGCGTGCCGGATAGAGAAGCCTGAACTGAACTCCCTTCTGATACAGAGCTGATTTGACGTTCTTGTAAGCTACACGCTTCCTAGAGAGGTTGGCGCTGAGGTTAGGATACAGCCTTAAAGCATGTCCCTTATACTGCATCTCGTTCTGCCTAGCCCAGCGTAGTGCCCTCTCCCGGTCTTGATATCTGTGGAAAGCAACAATGATGGCCCGAGGTGGCCGACCATCTTTGGGTTTCTGCATTAGAGCACGGTGCGCCCGGTCCAGTACGGGTGGCGTGGCGAACATCATGTCCCTTAACAGCGTGGAGATAAAAGTTACCATGTCACCGTTGGGTTCACTGCCCTCTGGAACATTGATTACGCGGAGGTTAGCTCTCCGAGAACGGTTTTCCAAGTCGTCGATGCGGTCTATCAGTGTAGCGTTTGCAGCCTGTAGTTCAGAGACGGCTTTCTCCACTTGAGAGAAGGCTTCAAAGTTCTCGCCTGCAGTGATCTTCCCGAAAACTAGCCCGAAAAACTAGCTATGGATGACTGGATAGGCGCCAGAGAGGCTTGAATGAGTATAGCCATGTCATTTTTGAGATGTTCGCGTTGCTTTTCCATTTCTGCCGTTAGCATCACAGCGAGTTCGCTACTAGCTATAGCCGACGCCATATTAGTCACTTTGCTACTAAGCGTTGATTTCTTTGGCTCTGTATCCCCTCTGGTCTTTTGAGAGCTTGGCATGTTCAGAACGTGTAATTTCGGTAACAAATTAGATAAAACAATCAACTAAAACTATTAGAACGACGCTAGTACGTATATTAGGGAGTTTTAAGGTAGTTAAATCCAAGGTATCAGGATCCCCTTGCTGGCACGTCTTGTCGCTACATGTTCCAAACCGGAAGCCCCGAGCTTTGCTTTCCTAAAGGCTTCCTAATAGGACAAGAATAAATAAGTAAACATTAAAAAGAAAAGTTGTAGTAATATAAAATGTCTCCAGTATTAAAATTATAGTATAATAATATTTAGTTTATTTAGATATTAGTTGTTAGCATGTTATTATTGTGTTGAGTGTCGTCTACAACTGATTTCATATTACTATCTTTGTTTTTTTACAATTTCATATTGCTTTAAAATGAAAGGAAATAAAAGTAAATGTGCAACATAAATAAACTTGGCTTATCTAAAATTATATATAAAAAAAGAATGTTTAGCCCAATTAGCTTGCATTAAAATACATTGATAATAAATCTCTGATTCTCGAATAGTTGAATGTTATTTTCAACAGGTCATATTACAGTAAACCGAGAGACAGCTTAATGCCAAGTACTTTTGAATATGCAAAACAAATCACATGTATTTTCAGTTGACTGTGGCTCAGCCGGTGAATGCACAATGCCCCTGGTTGGTTTGTGGTCAGTGTGGTGAGCAACACACTGAGACTGAGAGGCCACAGAGCCACAGACTGACTGACTGCCGTTTTCTACTGACCACTAACCCATAGATAGATACATGGGGCAAAGTAAGTGTTGACCTAGTATCTTTTCCAGAATTTAATCTCAAAGGACTTTTTTAAACAAATTAGATTAACCATAACAGGAGTGAAGAGTGCTAACAGACAAAACAGCATGTAGATGTAAATTTCAATATTTCAGGGGCAGAAAGGGATCAAACCATTGCTCGGTCACATAATAAATCATCACAGACTCTCAACATTTGCAGTCTTATTACACACACACACACACACACACACACACACACACACACACACACACACACACACACACACACACACACACACACACACACACACTGCCATGGCTTAGCCATATCCCATCATTTATGCCTGTTTTCCATGTCCTTGCTGACAGACACATCATTCTATAACTAGGTCAGCTCACTGAAATCTTCACATTACTTCAGTTTCCTGAGTTATTGGAGCCTTCTTGATCTCATCTTCCTCCTCCACCTGTGTGTCTGGGTTGTCAACCTCTGCACTGCCAGACACTTCCTCCTGCTCCCGTCCACCCCAGAACTGTTTTAAGTGGGTGTTGAGCCGCTCCAGGATGTCCATGGAGTGGTTGATGAGGAGGGCCAGCCAGGCCAGGCCGAAGAAGATCCACGAGGCCATGAGGATGCTGTACCACTGTGGGTATACTTTGTCTGGATTACTGTCTGTGAAGGAAAAGTTAATAAAGCAAAGTACAGTGCGTTGATAAAAACCTAAGAAATCAAGTAAAAAAAATGCAGAGTAAAATAAAGTAAATGGTCTTGCCACCTAGGATCACAATGTGTCTACTTTCTGTTGACGATTAGTAGTGCAGTATTATTACTGTGCTTTACCTGCCACGAAGTCTCCGAAGCCGATAGTACTGAGGGTGATGAAGCAGAAGTAGATGGCCTGGGACAAGGTCCAGCCCTCTTGCAGTTGGAACACAATCATGGGCACAACAAAGAAGAGCACTGCTCCAGACAGGTAAGACACCAGGTGGACAAAAAAGCGGGTACACCTCTGCGGGAGCGTGAAGTAAGTCATGTTCCAAAGAATCATTTTTCCACTTGCAATGTGTGAGACAAACATTTTAAGAGTGATGTGAAATATACTTCATTATTAGACTATGGTGATTAAAGCTCTCCTCACCCTTCGCCCGGTCTTCCCCTCGAGGAAGTCGGAGATGTTCCTCTCAATAGCAAGCATGTATTTGCCCACTCTGTTGAGCACCACCATGTTGAGCGGGATACCAAATAGTGCGAAGAACACACAGAAGATCTGGCCAGCAGTAGATCTGGGACTTATGTTTCCATAACCTGCAAAACTGTAAGCTGTTAGTGTGTGATCTTACTGTGGTGGAAGTAAAAGAAGAACTGTAAGACACTTTCTTTTAATGTTTTATCATTAGGTCCCATGACATGGTGCTCTTTGGATGCTTTTATATAGACCTTAGTGGTCCCTAATACTGTATCTGAAGTCTCTTTCCCAAAATTCAGTCTTGGTGTAGAATTACAGCCACTAGAGCCAGTCCCAAAGTGAGCTTTACTTAGGATGTGCCATTTCTGTGTCTGTAGCTATTGAGGAGGAGAGAGGGGGTGTCGCCTTGACCAACTGCCACTTTGCTCGTTTAAAAGCCATGATGTCTCTCTCTCTCTCATGGCTGGGCCAAATTCTCTGGGCGAGCAAAGCAGAGAAAGGGGAGGTAACCTTGCTCCTTATGAGGTCATAAGGAGCAAGATTCCAGATCGGCCCATCTGAGCTTTCATTTTCTCAAAGGCAGAGCAGGATACCCAGGGCTCGGTTTACACCTATTGCCATTTCCAGCCACTGGGGGCAGGCTGTGGGAACGCATGTTAATGTTAAAAAACCTCATAAAGTGAAATTTTCATGCCATGGGACCTTTAAATTGTTCAATACGTGTTTTAATCACTTTCTCACTCAATCAGTTCTTATCACCTATACTCCAAAGAGACTTTCTTGCTCAGGGATAAGCCTCTCAGGTGGCTCTTGTTCCCACAAAAAAGGGACTTTTAGTGCGTTCCATTTGTACTCGGAAGTCAGATTTTCCGAGGTCAAAGTCGGAAAGGCACCCCCCTGACCTCGGATTTCTGAGCTCTGAACTCAGACAACCTCCCAGTAGCCCGAGCTCAAAATCCAACATGGCTGCCCCGTGCATCAATAGTAGTGAAAGCTGTAGTAACATACAGTTATTAGCACTTCTGTCTTATTTGTGTCTCACTAAATCATTCGTACACACAGTCCTGTCCAACTTCTATCTGTGGACATGTTGTTACGCTGTTTGTATGCACAAAAACCAGTGTAATATGTTGTTATCAAGTGGTATTGCTAACAAAGGCTAAGCCGGCTAGTGCTAACCCCACAATGGAAAATCCCACTTGTAAATGAAACGCATTCAACTCGGGTGTGACGTCAATCCCAGCTCCGTCTTCCAAGTTCCGAGGTAAATGGAACGCACTATTAAAGCAGCGATGGTTGAAGGAGATGGCTATGGTGTTTGAGAAACATTCCAACAGGTTCTTGATGGTGTAGCCTGTTACACCGCTAAGCTAGCACCGCGGCATAGAACAAAGGCACACAGCTACTAAAGGCTAACCTAGCTCATAACATTTGTTGTCTCCTATCCCTGCGTGTTTGCATTTAACAAAAGAATGAGATCTGAGCTGGCCTGGATGAGTGTATACTTTCCTACCTAAGAGGGGTTGTGCTGTGTTAAACTGACTCACCCAACTCCTGGGTCATTTCACGTTCCGGAGCCAGAACTGGATAACAACTGGTTTGCTGTACCCACTACTATGGCGACCTGTTAGAGGGGTTCTGGAACACCGTAGCCGTCCCTAATATATAATCTCTACAGAGCTTTACCAACCAAATTATTATATTTAGGTTATAGATATTCAAAATTAGGGTCAGGATTGGGGCAAATATACGTAAGGTTCCAGTGCTTATTGATAGTAGTTTTTATAACCTTTAGTCAGGGTTAATTAATTATCATAATAAATTCTGCCCCCTAAGGTTCATTAACAAACAAGCGTCATCTTGCTATAAATACACAATGAAAAACATTAAAGAGGTGCACTTTTGCAAAGTGCCACGTGAAGAAAAAAAAAGTAATCTTCTGCTCAGAAATCTTCAAAAACACATAGAAAATAATGTATGTAGTAGGAAATGGCATATACATACTGACAGAAATAAAAAATGTGGGTCTAAAACAGTGTAAAATCCTATTTCAGTTATTCCAACAAACAATTAAAAGTGGTCATAAGGGTCATTTACCAGATTATAAGCCTGATATTATCAAATCATCGGTGTTTAGGTTGCACAATCACTTCTATTGGCTAGACTTGCTATGGGGCGTGATTAAAAAGCTCTTGGATTTCATCCTGTGCAGTCTAACCTATAGTTGTGACCACGGTGGCAGCAAACACAGCTGAGCTGGTGAATTTCCAGAAGCCGTCCGCAGTATAGTTGCCTTTCAAACTTAGGCCCACCTTAGATGCAGCTTGAACAACCTGAAACACATTAAAGTTACAAACTGGGTTAAAATGTTCAAACTCTTGAAGGAATGGCGTATTTTATGGGTCAGATCTTATGACTCACTGTTATGTAATTCATGTATGTATTGATCCAAAACCGGGTTTTTAAGTCAATATAGTACAGTTGTATGCATGACATAGAGAAGACCCTGTTAGCGCTGTCAGGCAGAGCAGATATGTCAATGACACAGTATGTTACATAAAAGTTCATCACCAGTATGGAAAATTCCTCCAAAAGAATTACATAACACTGAGACCTGTGGCCTTCTTATCTAAGTCTTTGAGTTCCTCATCCTAAACAGATGTTATCACTAAAAGTGTTGGCTTATTCTAGAAAACAGACTTTATTGAATTTAAATTGTATCTTCCTGCCTTACTGTATACTTAGGGTGCACCATACCACCTGTATGGCCACCTTTGGTTTCAGTTTTAGAATGATCAACAGTTGTTTCTCTTACGCTGCTAATTGTGTGCAACCTAACATGTGCAACATAACATGCTTTTCTACAGAATGAATTTGATTGGCAAAGGTAAAGTTTTCAAGGTAAAGATTACACAACTTTGCTGCTGTAAATTAAGTCAAAGCAAGACACAAAGGCAATGTAGAATGTGCATGGCTGAAAGGCTGGAGGAACTGGTATTTGCATGGAAGAAGTTGCCTCTTTGCCACATAATGGACCTACAAGAGATTGCAAATGGCCCTCCATTGCTTGGAACTGTTTCCAGCGGCAGATTAGTTTGTTGTTCTTGTTTAAAGACCCAAATCTGTATTGGTGAATGGTCCTAATACTGTTGAACTTTTATTCTACTACTGTTGCTAATTACTTGAGTGATTTATTGAAAGTGAAGGTAAAAACATAGAAAAACATTGAACTGGAAAATATCTGCCTCACATGTATTTTAAATCCGTAAAAGTTTTGGCAACTACACAGTCAAATACTGAAACAATGCACAATATATCAACTGTATACTTGATGTAAAGAGTAATGGAAAACATTATACTTTGTGAAAGCGAGGGACAGAACTGTTCATTTATGTATGCGTGAGTCTTTTATGACGGTGGCATTTCTCCATTCAGAAATATGAAAATGCAAAAGGAATAGGATTGTAGTCCAGATCTAGATCCAGTGGTATCTGTAAAACCCACAGGTTGACATATACAAAACATACAGATATGGATACTAGCAGATAATAGCTGCGTCACTGTGAAATACTCCGCTCACATTTGCATGTTAGAATTTCCGAGTGCCTGAGTGTAATGTGCTGACATCTGTAACTGTGTTGCCTATATTGCTGCTTTAAAACACTCTCCATGTCTCACCCTCACCCTGGGAGAAAGGGGGGAGAGAGAGAAGTCTATCTCATTAACCTGCCTCTTTTGATGCTACGAGCCTCACCTGCGCCACTGACTCCAAGCCTTCTTGGTTCAGACATTTGTATGTGTTGAGCACCTGTTCTTTGGTCAGCAGTAAAACACTGATGTCCTTCTGTCCGAGATCTCCCTCCAACTTCCAGAAAACCACTCCGCCGATCAGCACATAGGCCACGTAAACCACCCCGAGCATGAGGATGGAGGGCACCCGGGCCAAGTTGAGCATTTCCTTTATTCCCATCTCGGCTTCCTGGTAGAACCTTTGGATCCAGGCAAGCTCAGCGTCTCAACCTCTGCAGTCGGGGACAGAGAGGAGTGAGGGTTTACCTGCTTGGCTTCGTGTTTTTCCTTGTATTGCAGGCAAATGAACCTCCATCTGCACTACTGTTTAAATCACTCCAGTGGCCTGGCATGCAAATCTGGTGGAAAGAAAACCAGGAGAGGGAGAGACAGCAGCACAGGTTTGGCTGTAGGTGATGATTATAGTTTTTTGGCCAAAATGAGCCATTGTCTATGAGTTCATGGAGTTTGCTTCGTCATGGCAGGGGTCAATTTAAGACCAGTTACAGTTGGTATGTGGTTTCTAGATGCACTGCACAATATCTAGAACTGAGCAAAATAACCACAGCACACTATTTATCAGACTATATTTCAGTTTCAATTACGTTTCCATGTCATTCTTCATGCTGGCAGTTTGAGACAGAAAGTGACAGTTCTTGCTCTGCTAACAGTTCTGGCCAGTTTGAATGAACATATAAAAAAGCATGGCAGGAACAAATCCCTCCTGGTGTATCCCAGCTGGCCTTCTGGGATCAGTCCTGTGTGCTCTCAGGTCACCTCACATCACCATCTTGATTAATATGTTTGTTTAAGATAGCCCTCCGTGCTCAATATACCACAGTTTACCATCAGTACGCAAACACAGATGTGGACTCAAATGATCACACGCAGGCACACACACACAGAAGAACATTCTAATAATTGGAGTTGCAATTGGGTAACATACAAACATTTGTTTTACATAAACAATAGTACAAAAAACAGATTCATAGTTTAGCAGGTATTTACAATTTTACCTGTTGTCGGAGGGTGGAAAAACATTACAGGATTGTTACCTGAGGCAAAACACATATTTTCATATTGAGACTAACATCTCGGTCAAATCTTGTTTAAAGAATGAAAAATTAGGCAGATATAGTTTAAATCCTTGTTTTGTAATTGCCTATTTAGCGCACACGTGATTAATCACATGATCACTTGTGAGTTGCTATCAAAGGTTGCTCCTGTACTACATTGCCAATAGGAATTTATAAATGTCTCTTATTGCTCCCACTCAGCGAACATATTTTAAACTCTGTGTAATTCTTAGACGTTTGATAAATACGGGCCCTGACTCTTCAGCTTGGTTGAGGTAGAATTGTCAAACAAAAAACCTGTAATGTTTTCCCAGCTTATTGTGTAATATATGAAACCAATTCTCAACGAGGCAAAACATAAAAAATAAAGCATTTAGTGGCCGGGTTGGCTCAGTTGGTGAAGCGGGCGCACATATATGGAGGCGTATGCCTCGACGCAGAATGTCCACGATTTTCCTGCATGTCTTCCCCCTCTCTCTCCCCTTTCATGTCTAGCTGTCCTTTCCATTAAAGGCTGCAATGCCCAAAAAAATCTTTAAGAAAAAAAAAATAATGCATTTAAAGAGGAATAAATATGCTGAGGCAAATATCTAACAGAAACAGTTTTTGTGAAAAGCTGCTACTGTTTTCTTAGTGTACCATGTATGATAATATGTACAGAGAACAGTTACACTAAATATATTCTACCTAGTGAATATTACATGTAGATAGTCCCGTCTAAAGTCCACTGTCAGATCTTTGACGTGTCTTCTAGTTTACTGGATGGCATGTTCTCATCGTCCTCTTGTTTTTTAAAGCCTGGATGAGTCAGGCCAATCGCATGCTCCATTATTCTGGCTCCCATGTTAAGGATAAGAGCAAGCCAAGCCAAGGCAAAGATGATCCATATGCCTGCAAGGCTTCGGTACAGAGAGATGTACTTCTTGCCTGGGTCAGTCCCTACAGGAATCAACATGAAACATCGGGACAGCATGTTGATTTTCTTGCTTTAGACATTCAAATTACCAAATTGATCACAGTAATTGTCTCAAAGCATTAAAATGCATTTGCATTTAGGGTAAATGCAACAGATGTGACCGCTGTGGCCTTTCCAGCACATTAGTGCTTGTTTGCTCTCTCTACTCACCCACTACGTAATCTCCAAAACCAATGGTGCTGAGGGTAATGAAGGTGAAATAGAAGCCCTCGCCAAACGTCCATTCTTCCACGTAACTAAACAGCAGAGGAGGGATGACCAAAAACAGCAGGCTGCCTGTGATGAAGAACAAGCTCACTGCCAGAGCCTCAACTGTTTGCTAGGAAAGAAACAGGGGAAACACTGGCATCAGTTGGGCATGACAAAGTGGCCTTTTCTTGGCATGTCTTATAGGTAGAGCTGGGCCATATGGAGAAAATCCAAATACATTGATATTGATATTGCTGCAATATTGTAGGGTTGACTATTGGTGCTTTCACAATTTATTTACACAATGACATTTTTGATAAGTAATCGTCAGTAATGGGGATATATTGACTAAGTTGTTAATGGCAAATAAGAAAACAGCTAGTAAGTCTAGTAAGTTCAGAAAGTAACATCACTTTACTGTAATGCAGCCTTAAAAACCAGTAAATGACAACACTATATCAATATCCAAAATTTGAGACGATACGTAGCCTCATATATCGATTTAGTATTGATATATTGCCCAGCCCTACTTATAGGTTTGATCTCTACAGTGATGGCTAGAAAAGGCAAAGCAAAAATGAGCACAGATACTGTATGTCTAGAAAGCATATCTCAGGTGTTTTTTGCAGCAAATAATGTCTAATGCGTCAGTACCTTGTGTGGAACAACTGAGACCATTCCCCTCTCCAGGCGACCCAGGTGGATGGTGAGACACTTCCCCAGCTGTTTGAGGAAGGCCAGGTTCAGTGGGATTCCACACAGCGCGTAAAACACACAAAACACTTGACCAGATACCGTGCTGGGGCAGAGGTTGCCGTAGCCTGTGGACAAGCCAATGATTTGTCATTATTTTATCAAACCAGCAGGGCTGTCCTCGACTAAAGACATTCGTAGTGGACTTACACTCATATGATTGTGTCGACTAATCGAATTGTTGATTCAATTGACAGAACTGTAAAACTGAGTTTCTCCACAAAGAATCATCCAAAATGACCACTTTAAGTCTTGCGTTTACTAGAGATGTGCTCATAAGTTTCTTGGAAATAAGTCGTAAAGCATAAAAAATGGCTGCTAGACTAAAGAAATCTTAGTCGAATAAGATCAATAGGACCGATTAATGACTAATCGACAAAGAGGGGGCAGCCCTACAAATCAGACAAGTTAAAAAGCTGAATATGTAAAGATACTCACCTATAGTTGTGACTACTGTGCCTGCAAAAAAGAAGGAGCTACTGAAGTCCCAGTTGCTGGGGTTTGTTGAGTTGCCTGAGGGATTCACTCCCTTTTCCCATGCATCCAAAATCACCTGCAAACACACAAAGGAGTGTATTCAAATCCGAAAATAAGGTAACTCTCACCTCAATAAGTCTTACCTGACAGTGTTTCTCAAATGGGGGTATGTGTGCCCCTAGGGGTACTATGGAGTACTGCAGGGGGTACGTAAGCTCTTTTGCAAAATGCTAATTTAAAAATATGTCATGCATAATTCCTAAAATTATCACACTATAATAATGAATGAATTAAGTGATGGATCTCAAACATTTGAAATGTAACATTTAAATGTTTTCAGTTACAAGGTTGTTGTTTAGTAAATCTATCATTGCCAGCAGTGTATTATAACTCATTTTTTATTTTTCTACCCAAACTGTTTTGCGCTTGTCAGGGGTTACCTGGCTTAAAAAAATAAAAAAAATTCAAAGGGGGACAATGTTGAAAAAAGTTTGAGAACCACTGGCTTACCATATATACTCTACTACTGTAATCACTATGATAAATATTTTGCATCCTGAACCACTTATTGATTTATTAGGTCAGGTTACTGTACCACCATTTGTCAATCAATTTTAGTTGTCACATGAAATCGTTAAAGGTACAATTCCAGTGAAATGTAATCCCATCGGCTCCTTGAACTTGTGCATGATTCATCATAAAGCAGAATGTGGCCGTCAGATCGGCACACAGAAAAAGAGTCACCCGGTTGAATGGAACCGGCAATCCGGGTTCCAGCCAAGTCTGGGCCGCCGACGCTCCAGACATCCCGCTGGAAACCAACGCAGGACCAGCTCACTGTCTTTATTGCTATGTACATAGTCTCGCTTTGCCTGACCATCCACACGCTGCGGAACGGAGGAGGGTCTGGCTGGTCCACACAAACACACACAACAAAAAGAAAGCGGAAGGAAACGGATGTAATGTAGTAATGTATGTATGTACAAGTAATGTATCCGGCGGAATTTCCTGCGGCACTGGAGCAATCCCGGAAGTGGAACGTCAAGGATATGGACTACTATGTACCTAACCTAATCACTAATCACTGAATTTCTCTGTCACTCAGTATTTGATGAGCTCTTTTTATCATCATATTTCCTCAGTGATGAGCAGACTTGTTGTCAATCATCACTACTTTGATTAAGACAGCCCATGTATTTTTTTTAAATGGTCAAGAACCAAACCAACTTTCCTGCACATTATTAAACAATTTCAGCAATATAGCACCCTTTTATTTAATATTAAAAAAAGACATGAAGACCTTTTAGTTATTAAATGAATATACTATGAAATGATATGACATGTTCTGGCATTATAAAATGTAAATGTATTTTTTTGTAATGTCTATTCTATGTATCTGTGTGTACCTTTGTATATGAACTTTTGTACAATAAAGAATTGAGAGACAAATAAGCGCATGTTTTTTAGCAAGTTGTCACTTTTCATATGAAAAGGAGCCGACAAATTCTGTAACAACATCCAGATTAATTTTTAGAGTTAAAAATGTGGTTGCGTTTAATAAAACAAACAAACAGAGGAAGCTGTAACTAACTAGCAATACATTATGGAGAAGGAGTGGGACTAAATCAGTGTATACTTCTTCCACCTCCAAGAGGAAAATCAAGTATTTGTTATTCATGTATGTCTACGATTTTTGTAATATTTTCTGTATGACCTTTTTTGTTCAAAATAAATTTAATTCAGTCAATTTAAATACATTTTTACATTATAAATTGGGAGTGTTCTAGTGTTACGTTTCATGAGTCTATTGCACTTATTAACATAGTAATCCTTAAAGAACTGTGAAGACAGTGAACCTTAACAAACTCCTCCAAGGCTGGTCTGTCCAGGCAGGTGTAATTAGCCAAGAAATTTAACTTCTCCAGTTGAAAGTGTATTCGGTTCTTGCTCTCAGCCTCTCGCTCCAGGATCTGGAAGATGGTGGCCCCGACCAGCAGGTATGTGAAGTGGGCCAGAGTCAAAAGTGTCGTCCAGCTCACTTTGACGCGCACCAACTGGAACCTCGCCATCAACCTCCTCCAGCACCGGAATGGACCCAAACACTGATGCTCAAACTCAGAAAAGAGGTTAATCACTTCAGAAATGACTAATCTGAGTCTGGATAAAATACGCAGATGTCATGAGTTGTCCACCAAAGACAGCTTCCATTACTGCAGGTCGGGGCATTCTCCTCCAAAAGAGTGAATAGCAAATAGTCAAAATTGAATTTAAAGTAAATTAGAGTTAGCTATTAGAGTGCTCTTCCAGCCAGTTTTAAATCACAGAAACGTGTGACAGCTCTAACTGGATAACCCTCCAAAGGTAAAACATCTTGACTCAATGCTCTTACTCTGATAGGCCAGCCTACCATAGATGTTGGGGCTTTGATTTATGGGTTGCTTGGGAAATGATCAAACTCCTCTTCTCCATTAGCACGACATCTGTACACACACACATACACTTTCAGCTGTTTCCGCTAATAAGGAAGCGCTGGCAGCATCTTGTCAGCAGAACAAAAGTTAATATTTGACCTGACTGCTGACGGTTGTGATGATACCAGAGCCTATCAATACAATTCTGCATTTTATCCAGAAAGTGTGTTTTGGATTGCAGAATTAACCATTTCTATTCTCACTTCACTGGCCTCCTATTTAATTCCTCCTCCATACTTACATGCCAAATCAGGCTCTTAGATAATCTGAGCTAAATTTACTGGATGTCCCTCAAACCTACTATAAAACTCGAAGTGGCCGTGCTGTTCAAGCTGTGCCCCCCAATCTTTGAAACGCTCTCCCGTTATCATTGTGATCCCTAGACTCCTGTGATGCTTGTATGAAACAGTAAAAACTAAAAATGTTTTTTTTTTTTCAGACTGGCTTTTGGTTAGCCTATCCAAATAGCTAATAACTTTTTTTGCTGTGATTTTAATCTTGTCAGCCCTGTACTGTGTATTGTTCTGTGTATCTGTGTCTTTTTTTTTTAGCTTGTATTGTTTAACTGTTTTTAATGTTAAGCATATCTGTGAAAGGGGCTATATAGCCTAAATAAACCTTTCTTACTTACTTACTTTGCCGAAATTGCTGTTGAAGTTTGGATTTAAGAGAGGTGTAGAGAGCACTACTTGACTGTGCATGGGCCATAAAAACTACTTTTTTAGTCAGGCCTTTTAATAAACATTATTGTTTGTTGATATTGTGTTATGTGTGTACTGTATATCTGTGTGTGTGTGTGTGTGTGTGTGTGTGTGTGGGGGTAGTTTAGTATGAAGCACTTTGTGCTACATTTACATGTATGAAAAGTGCAATATAAATAAAGTCTGATTGATTGATTGATAAACCAAAGAGTTGAAAGATGTGTCATGAGAGAACCTAATGGGGTTTTATGGCTGCAGTGTTTAGAAAGCTGCCATGTTAAAAATGCCTGAAAGGATGTGAGAAAAGAATCGAAAAGTCACTGCTTGCCTGCCTGCCTGAATAAAACTTTGGGGTGGAGAACATAGTCAACAGTGAGATTTCTATGATAGCTACATATTAAACTACAGTGGTGTGAAAAAAAGTGTTTGCCCCCCTTCCTCATTTCCTGTTCCTTTGCATGTTTGTCACACTTAAGTGTTTGAACATCAAACCAATTTAAACAAAAGTCAAGGACAACACAAGTAAACACAAAAATGCAATTTGTAAATGAAGGTGTTTATTATTAAAGGAGAAAAAAAAATCCAAACCATCATGGCCCTGTGTGAAAAAGTGATTGCCCCCCTTGTTAAAACATACTATAACTGTGGTTGTCCACACCTGAGTTCAATTTCTCTAGCCACACCCAGGCCTGATTATTGCCACACCTGTTCACAATCAAGGCATCACTTAAATAGGAGCTGCTTGACACAGTAAGGTCCACCAGAAGATCCTTAAAAGCTACACATCATGCCGAGACCCAAAGAAATTCAGGAACAATTGAGAAAGAAAGTAATTGAGATCTATCAGTCTGGAAAGGGTTATAAAGCCATTTCCAAAGCTTTGGGAATCCAGCGAACCACAGTGAGAGCCATTATCCACAAATGGCGAAGACATGGAACAGTGGTGAACCTTCCCAGGAGTGGCCGGCCGCCCAAAATTACCCCCAAGAGCGCAGCGACGACTCATCAAGAGGTCACAAAAGACCCCACAACAACGTCCAAGAACTGCAGGCCTCACTTGCCTCAGTTAAGGTCAGCGTTCATGCCTCCACCATCAGGAAAAGACTGGGCAAAAAATGGCCTGCATGGCAGAGTTCCAAGGAGAAAACCACTGCTGAGCAAAAGAACATCAAAGCTTGTCTCAATTTCTCCAGAACACATCTTGATGATCCCCCAAGACTTTTGGGACAACATTCTGTGGACCGATGAGACAAAAGTGGAACTCTTTGGAAGGTGTGTGTCCAAGTATATCTGGCGTAGAAGGAACACTGCATTTCATAAAAGAACATTATACCAACTGTAAAATATGGTGGTGGTAGTGTGATGGTCTGGGGCTGTTTTGCTGCTTCAGGACCTGGAAGACTTGCCGTGATAAAAGGAACTATGAATTCTGCTGTCTACCAAGAGATCCTGAAGGAGAATGTCCGACCATCTGTTCGTGTACTCAAGCTGAAACGAACTTGGGTTCTGCAGCAGGACAATGATCCTAAACACACCAGCAAGTCCACCACCGAATGGCTGAAGAAAAACTAAATGAAGACTTTGGAGTGGCCTAGCCAAAGTCCTGACCTGAATCCTATTGAGATGTTGTGGTATGACCTTAAAAAGGCCGTTCATGCTCGAAAACCCTCTAATGTAACTGAATTAGGACAATTCTGCAAAGATGAGTGGGCCAAAAATTCCTCCAGGACGCTGTAAAAGCCTCATTGCACGTTATCGCAAGCGCTTGGTTGCAGTTGTTGCTGCTAAGGGTGGCCCAACCAGTTATTAGGTTTAGGGGGCAATCACTTTTTCACACAGGGCCATGATGGTTTGGATTTTTTTTCACCTTTAATAATTAACACCTTCATTTACAAATTGCATTTTGTGTTTACTTGTGTTGTCCTTGACTATTGTTTAAATTGGTTTGATGTTCGAAACACTTAAGTGTGACAAACATGCAAAGGAACAGGAAATGAGGAAGGGGGCAAACACTTTTTCACACCACTGTACATGATGTAGCCTAATATGTATTGCCAACGTTGAAAAAACAGTTAAACACACCCTCTGGAGTCTGTTTATCCATTGGAGAATACATTGAGCATGTATTGTTTATAGTAAGATAGGTTTATTGATATATCAGGTAGAAACAAGCTGAGAAGACCAGTTAAAAGTAATGATGTAGCGGTCAGTAAACCATTAAATATTTTCTGAGTTGGAGGCATACATAGACTTTAAATGAAAAAGACAAAATAAAATACACTTAACATGTAAACAGACTGTATTGTAGTTTTATTTCTTATACATTTCTGTTGTATTTGTTTGTATAAATATTGAAATACTATTTCTTACAACTTGAACTGTTCAATTATAATATTTTGAGTGATTATGACTAAAGATTTGTATATTATTATAGGGTCCTGTGTCATTTTTATTGTATTTTGGGTTCCTGGCAGCTTCATACATCATCAGGCTTAAAGCAGCGTTAGTGTTTAGAATAAAATACCATGCATGTGGTGTAAGGTCAGTTTAAAAAGGGTTAAAAAAAAAGACAAAACATGAATGCATAGAAAGTTGGCAAAAATGAGCCCAAATCAACCTGAACTCCAGAGTGTTGAAAACAAAATTGACATTTGCAATTGAACAACAGTCTGATATATGATGTGGCATGGCGGATGTATTGAGCTGTGCATCATGTGTCATCTCAAACATTATTAAAGGAAACACTATGCTCGCTAAGCTAAGCTATTTGACATATTTGATAGTTACGCACCACTGCTATGTAGTCTGACGTAGGAATCTTTAAATCTTTAAAAATAGCTTTAAATCCACACGTCATGAAGAAAGTCACTGATGAGACTGAGAGAAGTAGCAGATATCAAAACTTGACCAAAGATGGCTCTTTCTCCAAGGCAACTGGATGCAAATTGTGCAGCTGCTTGTCATCTGTCAAACAAATCAACGCAAAGCCATGCAAACAGGTTGCTCCCATGTTCACAGGTTGTCTTCTGTTTGGGAAGGTGTGTAACAAAGGCTCTGATGTGACTGAATGGGCTGATTTTGTTTACCAGTTAAGGTTGACGGTCCGGATTCTGTGAATGTCAGGAGCACTGGGCCATATGTGTCTTATGTATTCATTTAGTGATGTGGTATACATTTAGTGCAAAACTGTATTACTTGTTTGTGTTACTACTAATGAATCCAAATTTAACTAATGATGCAACCAAACATCTTAGTTGTCCTTACACCCTTCATGACTGAAATTTGAGAAGAATCACTTAAAAGTCTAATTTCCTGGGTCATTTTCCAGTTGGATTCCATAGGAAAATTAGCCACAGTAACCCCCATACTACAACTGCCATTGCAAGGGAGTAAGAGGTATACGAAAGAGGTTAGGGCTGCGACTAACAATTATTATTTTTTTATAGCCAATTAATCCGTCCATTATTTTCTTGATTAATCGTTTAGTTGGTCTATAAAATGTCAGAAAATTGTGAAAAATATCAGTTTTTCAAAGCCCAAGGAAGCTGGGTTTAGAGAATTGTTTTTACTTTTTTTAATAAAAAATGATTTAAACCGATTAATCGGTTATTATCAAAATAGTTGGCGATTAATTTGACAATAATCGATTAATCTTTGCAGCTCTAAAAGAGATTTAGCATTTGTGATGATAAAAGAAAACACCAACTGTGACTCGCTATTTCATAAATCGGGATGTTCACCAGGCGACAGGCACATAGGCTGTTATGGGGGACTAAATAACTGGTACTATGTGTTTGTCATTGCTAAGCACTCTGGCAAAGTAACTCATAATCAACTGTAAAGTACTACAGTAATAAGTGTTGTGCCATCATGTAGCTTTATTTTGTATTTGATATATTGTGCAGACTTTTATTATTTTTTTTTTTACAGAATATCAGAAATAAACAACAAATATACTGTACATATATCACATAACTCTATTTACAACATTTGACACAAAATGTGTTACACTGAGACTAAAATGAAACCAGGCAGAAATATGGAATGCATTTGCCATTCTGCATGTGGAAACTACCTGTGACGATTCCTTCTTTAAACAAATACTGGAGCCAGCTGGTTTCCTATTGTTCGCTCCTTCCTCTGATATCTTGAGACAACATTTGTTCAGATCAAATGGCCGGCGCTAGCTGTGATTTTTACTGCTGCTCATTACATCACTGGCACATACTCTCCAGGAGGCCAATGAGTGTGTGTATGCATGAACAAATCTGACAGGGTGTGTGGCTTGTGTTTGGCAGAGGGGTCTTTTTTTTATGAGCGATATAATATGTTGTGGACCCAGTTGAGATCATTTCTTCACACATCTTCATTGTCAGTCTATCAATAATGTTTGATACACATTTTTCTAACAGATGTGGAGGTTCTACAAGCAGTCAGATGACATTACCTTCAGGCCTTCATCCAAACTTCCTCTTATTGCTGAGGTGGGCCTGAAATACATACAAACACAAGGCAGATTAGACATCTAGTTGAAGATTGAGAAATAAGCCATCAAGCTTTTAGCCATCAAGAAATTTTTAGTCAGATGAACTAAAAAAGAATCTTTATTTTCAGAGTGACAATCCCTGAATGAAACATTGCTAACCTATGACTTAAATTACAAGAATCACTCTGAAATCATTCCGTTTCTTTTTGCCAGGTTCCCTACACTTCCCAGAATGCACTAGTGACATCAAAATGTTTTGATAGAAAGGATAGCACCATACGGGGGTTACCAAACAACCAAGGAGAGGAGCTTTACTGTTAAAACACAGTCCCTAGCCAGCTTAATAGTACCAAGGTGAAGAGGCATGAAATGAGTCTGCCTTGCCTAAAGTGGGAAAAGAAAAGAAAGGAAGGAAAGAAAAGAATAAAGACTTCAGAGGGCAAATTTGCTCCTAAGCCTCACAGTTTTTCTGTCTGGTGTCTCCGCTCAATTGGCCATCGTTCTGTCTGTTCAAATGACCTCAGCCATTCTGGAGCTCTAGTGGCAAACCACAAGACAGCCAAGTCCACTTTCCTGTGTGCCAAAGTAAGCAGCTACACAAGGGTCAAAGGAGAGCAGAGAGTGAAACAGACAGAAGAACCACGTAAGAGCAGAAGAAGAGTCGTCGTAGAGCTAGAAAAAAAGTGAGGCTGCTAAGGGGGTGAGGGTGTTTTGTGAGGCCTGTTGGTGTGAAATTATGGGATCTTAACCAAAAAAGACATTGCTTACTAGTTTCGCACTGCTGCCAGACAAAGCAAAAGTGAATCTAAGATCATTTTTAGCTAATACGTGGTAGCTTTATCAAGTGTTTTATCTTACAGGTAGTTTATAATACAGAACATATAGAATGTGGTGTATACTAATTTAAAACAACTCTGAAAAGCTCAAAACAAGACATTTATGATGAAGTGTTGTAGGGCATCACTCCACCAGAGGGCAGCATTGAATGCAAAATGCATATTGTGTGAAAGCTAAGTGAGTATATTATTTCTTTCTTCTTGTGCGTGTGTGTGCATGTGTGTGCATGTGTGTGCGTGTGCACGCCGAGCGAGTGTGTGTGTGTGTTACCTGTCCTGTTGAGGAGGTTTTCCCTGGCTCTTATAAAGGCCAGGATGTCAGCATCAGCCCGTTGGTCTCCAGTCAGGGGAATAGAGGAGTTTGAGAGCTTGGTGGTGGAAAGGGCCCTGAAATGTACATGTGTGTAATGTAGTTTGACAGTATCAGCATAAGTTCTTCACAGTTTCTGTAACACAAATGTGGACATTATTTGCTTTTACTTACTTACTTCCTTAAATCCTTTGTTTTTTATGTGTGTGTTGGGGGGCATAAGCTTAAAAGCCCCTTACTGTCCTGAACACAACCGCTGTAAAATGTTTGATTCATTCTTGTTCCATAAGCTTTAAGAAAACAAGCTAAAAACCTTAACAGGTAACAGCTCCTCATATCACGAAGCATCGGTATAAAACAAAAGTATCTCTGTACTACAAGTGGTTGCTGGAGAGACAAACAAAAGCATATATGTTATTCATTGAGTGTTTCGCTATGCTTGTAAAACGCTAGTTCCAGCAGCAGCATTCAAGCGAGACCCCAGGTCTTTGATTTGTTAATAGAGTTTGGAGACATTACTTCACAATGAAATAAAAAAGTTATGGCCAGGTTCATAAGTGGAGAGAAAACACTGCACAGCTATAAAATCTGCAGGTACAGGCTGTATGTATAGACTGAAAAGCGACTGCAAACATGTGGAACATGCTACTGTAGTAAAGTTGCATTTGTGAATACATAATGTACACATAGTGGTGGACATACACAATTCACAGTTTTAACTCGGTTTACGGTCTGCCATTTTTTCAGACGCCTTATCTGATAATAACTGCAAATAAAGATCTGCAAATAAAGATCTGCAAATCTTCATCGCAGGGGTTTCCTCAGCATGTCAAATGTGCTTAATTTCTGATAGAGAAAGGCCAAGAGAGCTAGACATTTGGTCAATGTAGGTTCTATCAAGTCATAAAAAACTAAATATGTTGTTTCCAAATCCATCAATTCTTTTGTAGTCTATATAGTCAACGTTTCATTTCTAGCATTGTTCAGGTACCGCCGGAAATCCCACGGAATGACCGTTACCTTCCGCTTGTTCCGTTCCATTTTTTTTTTTTAACTCCGGTGGATTTGTGAGGACTATGGTTAACTGCTCCTCAGATCTCTGCAGGGTAAATCCAGACAGCTAGCTAGACTATCTGTCCAATCTGAGTTTTCTGTTGCACGACTAAAACAACATCTGAACGTTCCACCAAAACAAGTTCCTTCCTGAGGCTATTTTGCAGCGGCGCCGTCCGGCGCTTAGCGCCACCCAAGACGATTGTGATTGGTTTAAAGAAATGCCAATAAACCAGAGCACGTTTCTCTCCCATCCCAGAATGCTGTGTGGACTAGCCAGACCCTCCTCCGCAGCGCTGTGGGGGAAGATCTGGCAATGCAAGACTAATTCATTTCCCACATGCCAAGCCACCCCATCCATGTACCTCCACTCAGATGAAGGAGTGAAGTCAGTCACCCTCCCATCCAGGGACTTATCTCGCCCCGCTGGGACAGCCGTCAAGGGAGGTACACTTTTGGGGAGGAAGCTTCTGAAATTCACAGAAATGCAATAACTGCAATTTTAGGATGACGAGGACAAAGTGTGACATGCAGCATAATCCGGTAGTACCTCATCTGAAACAAATACGAGATTAAGTGAAGCTAGGCTGACCTGAGGTCTTGAACAGCGATGGAACAGTCCGGATTTGGGTATGGGCCTGCTGGACACTCTCTCACACTGCTGCTCAGACCAGGTGCCCTGTATAACAAGTTAGGAGAGCTTTTCAGAAATATTTTGTTACACCATAATTCCAGTTATTCTGTATCTTGATCTGTAGGTGCCATACAGCATGATGCCCATATGAAACTCATATAGTGCCTCTACATTACTCACTGTATATCACTGGTGATTGTCTTTGTCTCTCAGTATCATCACATACATGTGCTTGTCTTAACCACAAGAGGGAGCAACAATGAAAAGTAGTTTGCACTCTTTAACATTTTGTGCACAAGGTATCTGTAGGTTGACCAAGTTACATTTAAGACTTTTAAGATCTTTTTAATACCACGTAGAACACAATGTAATGCCTGTTTCAGTATGAAAGCATGATAGAAAGCCATTAGAAACAATATGGCCTATAATGATTTGTTATTATATCACATTTACTTCCTTGCAGTATATAACAATAATGCCCGATGATATAATTAATCATATAATGCAAGCTGACAAGTGTAAGCAAATGAATCGATGAATTAAAAATTATTATTTCATTCAAGTTCAGTTAATTGACATTTTCTAATTATGAGACAATGAGCTTCTTAGCTGCTGTAGCGACAGTGCTTGCTACACGTCTGACAGTGCTCACTGGAAGCCCGCAAAAAGGATTCAACAACCTCCTGCATGAACAATCCAACTTTTCGTTTTTAGGTTTGTAACGTGTCCTGACAGCTCACAATCAGATACAAAAACATGTCTGACTCACTACAGCAGGAAAGAGGAAATATTTAAGACTAAACCTTTTTAATACCTTCTTACAATCCCTAGGTAACACATATCTCTAGACTCTAAATGGGGACTCAGTTGAATTGTGACAAGTGCCGTTGGATTTAATTGGAATAACTGGGGAGAAAATAAACCACGGCAGACTCAAATGGCTACAAAGAAGTGGTTGTGATGTGGCGTAAGTGAAGGGTGACAGAATGGAGTGTGTTGATGCAGCAGTGCTGGTGCAGGAACATGACTACGACTACTATGACTACTGTCCTGTGTAGCATGTTGGATAAATACATTGGATGTTGGATAAATACATTTGATAAATAGAGTAGCCACAGTTACCGAGTTGATTTCAATTGAAATATTATAACTGTCGATAATTTGTTATGTAAGACGTAAGTTACACAGCCTAATGTTTTGCAATATAATGCCACGTCTTGCAGCGAATATTGTGGTCATTGTTTTTTGTGAATATATAACAATGTCTACGTCCTAATGTTGTCATGGCAGACTTGTGGCAGACATGATGGGATGTGAAATACCACCTGTGTCCACAGCTCCCCTACGAATATCCTCATGGTTGGTAAAGCGAAACAATTCACAATGACAATACGTTTCAAAATGTGTTCAATATTTGTTACGTGGAAAGGAGCACCGAGGAGCTGCAGGTTGTTGGCCCTTAACCCTCTGAGGACGAAAGACGCACCAGCGCGTCCAAACGATGTTCGACAAAACTCCTACTCAAAAAGCAAAATTTGATTTCAGACATTTATTTACTATTTAATCATATATAACCTAAGACTTACTACTTGGTAAACTCACTTCAAGCGCCGAAACAATTCGTACAACACATCATAAGTTAAGGTTTGTTTTCAAAAGCGATTTGAGGACTTTCAAAAAGCCAACATCAACGTTTCAGCTTTAGCGCCAAATTATCTCTTTACACATTGCTCTAGAAAAAAATGTGGGCATCACTATGCAGGAAGCAGAGTTTGTTGTGAACATTTTTATATGAAACACATGGGAATCAGTTATATGGAAATACCTTAAAAAGATGAATTTAAGAAGATATGTAAAAATCGAGAAAATGCCCTTAGACCTCAGAGGGTTAATCTAAGAACAGATGGTGACAGGGTAAAAATACCAAATGAATTGAGCAGAAGTGAGTCAGTGATGGGAAGATGTTTTTCCTTGTAACTCGACTGGTTTCTGAAACTTAGCAGAGACTCAAAATAAATGCCACCACATCTAAAAAGGTAAACACGCTTTTAATACATCCCGTGGTCAAGTTATCTTGTGGAATGAAAACGTACATGTAATGATTTCCTCTATGTCATTTTCTATGTATAAAAATGATCACTCTTAGAAACCGTTGTTTATACCGTAAATACGGCAATTACTTCTGTTTCTCTGCATTTATTTCTCTCACTTTTCTATTGTTAAATATACTTCGACACTAATTGTATATGAAACTTTTGAACACCAATACTTAAAACTGTACTGGTGATTTTGTATTGCTACATTTTACCTTTGGTATGTCCTTTGGGTGTGGTTTTTCACATAAGCCATTACAGGTTTCCATCACACCCTCACATGTGTTGTTCAATGTGATTTGTATTTATGTGTGAAACAAATAAACATAATAGGTCTACATACGTCCCTCACCAACATTCATCTGTTGCGAGAGATGGAAGGACAGACAAAAAACAGTCATCATCATCAAAATGTGTCTCACCGAAATCCCGGAGTGCTAGGTGAAGACGGCTCTGAAGCTGGCGACCCTGTGTGACATCTGGCTGTGGCCTCTGACTCCTAGTCACAATCATTGAGACATTATTAAACTATTTCTGGAATACTTCTCAGCAAAAATCATCATTCCATACTGATGACAGTTAAACACAACATGGCCACATGTAACTTATAGCTAGAGGGAAACAGAAGACCTCAGGTATTTTGTGTTGTCTCTTACTCAAAGTTTGATTCATTACATGTGTCCTGTTTTCCAAAAACTGAACAATAAATGGTTGAACCGAGCTGTAAGATACAAGTATACTGGCAGGGGAAAACCAATGGCCTGCATCCTGCTTGGAAGACCAAAACTGCACATGTAAGGTCTGTCTGTCAGACTTCCTCTTCTTTCCATGTGTCATTCAGTGATAAATTCCCAAAAGATATTGTTCTCCATTCATAAGATCAAAACCAAAGTGTAAATGCCAGCAGTGTCTGCTGGTCAGATGTGGATGCTTAACATCTTCTTTGGGGTTGGTTTCTGAAATGTGCACAGCCATCAAGTGTGTGTGAGACCAGAGGCTTTTAGTTATCTGCAAGTGTTCTTAGCTTGGGGATCTTCAACTCATCTTTCTCTCCAAGCTTTTGCAAACATTGTCTTCCACTATACTGTACAATTATTCTGAGTATTTAGGCGCAAACAACAAAACTATTATTTGGGACTGAAATAAACACTGACTCACTTCTTATCCCCCACAGTGTTGCTGAGAAACCTCATGAACATGTTGTACTTGTTAGGACTCTAACTGCTGAGACTGTATTGATGCTGTTGCTGTGTTGCCTCTAAGCTGCTCTCCAGGCCCCTGTTTGGGTCACATGGAATTCTGTAAAAAAAAGAGTTTCCGTGTATTTTCCTCCTACATATCTTCCCACCAGGGCCCATTCAGCATGATGCTTAACAGAGGCTGCAAGGGTCACACTGGTGCCATAAAAGCCTCCAAAGTCAGAGACACATGCGTATCAACTTACACGCACACACTAATGCGTCCGTAGAGGCCAATATTCAGAGAACACACGAAAGAAAACATCCATAAATATAGAGACAAAAAATGAACATACACTGCCTACCTGGCTAATTTCAGAAACATATCTTTGACACAGTAGCCTTGCCATTACGTCATGCTTACAGAAGCTTTATGTGGTGTTGTCACATAGATAGGTAGAGAAAATGAAGGGCCGTCACCTGCGCGCTGGAAGCCTCCTGGCTCCACCACTTCTGGAAGTCTTTCTGGATCTTGACCTTTGCCCTCTCCGACAACAGCTGCAGGTGCTCAATCTCTGTCGCCAGCGCTTTCAGACGGTCAATGGTGCTCTTGTAACTGACATGGGGATATTAGCAGCACCAAATTCATCTTTTGTCCACGTTACACACAGCATCTGCTGTGTCTAATCAATCTTTGCAGTGTCTTGGGAGAAACTATAAAAAAAAACCATTTGGTATGTAATACATAAATGCACTTTTACTACACTCACGCCTTTTTTTCTTGCTCAATGTGTTTGCACAGGTTTTCTTCCACCAGGTCGACCTCCTCAACCTCTGAGTGAATCCCCATTACACCTATGGTAGAATTGGACAGGCACAAGGCATGGCAAATGTTTTAAAGATGGATACAAAATGTGGACATACTGTAGATAAAATCACAAATACATTCATAATATTCTCTTTCTTTTTTTTGTTTTCAGTCCAGAAGCTAGTGAGCATGTGTTGTGTACCTTTCAAAGACAATGTTTTCAAGTCTTGGCCCTGGATAATAGAAGCCAGGCACTGTGAAGTGTTCTCTGATGCGGGACTCAAAACAACAAGAAAGGCCTTTGGGCGCCTGAACTGAAGGGAGATGTTTGTGTGCTTTACAACCAGATTTCCTCATCAAAGCTTTTGTGTCACTGATCAAAACAGTCAGAAAAGAGTAAATGAAGGAGTCTTAGAATTGTGCCGCCCAGTCTTTGGTCACTCAGCTTTCAGTCAGCGAGGACTACTGCAAAGGCTTTGAAGTGGGCACTGCTGCACATGTACAGGACAAGAGCTCCCACAATGGATTCACAATGTTTCCCTGCCCCACTCTGAAAGGAGTTCAATATCAAAAAGATGAAGAACAGAGTTTCCATTTGACAGCTTTGTATATCTTTTCAGTTGATACTTGAGGAGCCAACTGCCTGAATTTGAAGTCAGAGTGTAAACCTGGATTCAGTCCCCCCAGTCCAGAAGAAAGATTCCCGACGGGACAAGTTGAAACTTGCAACTACTTGCAACCCACCCGTCTGCAGCGTTCTAAAACCTGCCGGTTCACACCAATGCGCCGAGACGGCGTATCATCACCAATGGAACGACTCTTTGTACTTCCGTTCTAACTTCAGACTTTCAGGCTTTTTGTAGCTGGATATATCATTTGTTGTGTCTGAATATGAATGTGGATAACGTTAGTGATACTAAGTAACGCTTGCTACAGTTGCATTTCTAGTGATGAATCAGCGAAAACGACGTTTTATTTCTCTCATTCACGGCTCCCTCTCTTCAGTCACTCTCTAGCTCGCTCGACCATGTACAGCGCTTGCAGTAACATGAAAAAATAAAATGGATTAAGGATCATTTCATTTCTACAGTTTGTAGCTGCCTTTACAAGCTGACATTGCTCTCTATTGGCTGTTGGAACAGGTGACGTCCCTTACGTTCTAAAACCAGCCTCTGGAGACTTGACAAATTGAGTCGCAGCGACACCATCAGCTGGCTTGAGCCGAGCTGAGATGGGTCGGTTCAGGCGGCTGCAACTTTTCCCTGCAATGTTGTAAAACAGTTTAGTCTCGTCGCGAATTTTTGGTCTGAAATGGGCTAAAATTAGGTTTTGCATAGGATGCATTTAATTGCATTAAGCATGCATGCATTGTTTAGCTGTTGGTGTGAACAGATGAAGTTGGATTTTCTAATATCCTACTATAAAGACATGGTTAACATTTTGCTGTGGGAATATGCCAGTTGTCAGTTTGATCTTACCATGAGCTGCCCTCTGCCTCCTCTGCATCTCCAACTGCTTCTTCAACTCTTCTGAGAAAGAGAGAGCGGAGAATAAAAAAAAATTCCCCCCCCCATTTCTACATTCAAAAGACAAATTATATATTTTCTTTACATTAGTACATGTTTACACTCAGCACCAAAATTACTTGAACCAATGTTCAATCAATCCTTTTTTATGCACTGTAACGATTTAAATCCTAGAAAGACATTTAAAGTTGACATTTTTAAACACAATTTGCAAATAAGAATGAGTACTTAATGGTGATTCATAGGTGAATTAGTCTATATCCACGACGTTTTACTTCTGGGATTGCTAGAGTGAGAGAGAGAGACAGAAATTCCACAGTATGTCACTCTTTTTGGCCAGATGTCCCTCACCTTTCGCTTTCTTTGTGTTGGCATTCTAAACTCCGGTTGATTCTTGAGGACTATGGTTAACTGCTCCTCAGATCTCTGCAGCGTAAATCCAGACAGCTAGCTATAATATCTGTTGAATCTGACTAAAACAACCTTTGAACGTGCACGTTCCACCAAAACAAGTTCCTTCCCGAGGCTATTTTGCAGCGGCACCGTGGCACCGTCCAGTGCTTAGTGCCACCCATGACAATTGTGATTGGTTTAAAGAAATGTCGATAAACCAGACAAGTTTTTCTCCCATCCCAGTATTGCTGTGTGGACTAGCCAGACCCTCCTCCGCAGCGCTGTGGAGGAAGGTCTGGCAAAGACTACTGTATATGTGAATGGTAAATTGGCTTAAATGTGATTGGTAAATTGACTTCAAAGTGCTGAAAGTGTGTGTCAACTGATTCTCTATGAGTCCAGAATAGACAATTGTCTTCTACAATGGAACTGACTGGCTTGTTTAATGTCATGACTTGATAAAGTGACCAAAGCGACCATTCAGTTTGTTCCTGTTCTTCAACATTTCATGTATGACCACATATGTACTGTACAAGCAGAGCTATCATTACTGCAGGCAGTTAGTAAAACCTTTAAAGTAAATGTCAAAACGGCAGGACAATATCTACTACTTGTTTAAATCCTTGTCACGCAAAACAGATGTTTATATGTCTTGCCCAATAAAGTGCAACCAGCCTGACTCATACTGGATTTTTTAGGCTGATAGTGATATTGATTTTTATGAATTTACAAAATCTGATTTTCATTGACCATTCATTAGCCAATTATTATTTTGAACATAAACACATAATAAAAACAATCTTCATCCCTTAGGGCACTTTCAAACCTATGGTTCAGTTTGCTTTCACACTGCACTTTGTCAAACGCACCAAACACTGTAAACACGTCACGCGATCGAGACGGTCGCTTGTTTATTGGAAGGAATATCCGAAACTCGCCGACACTTCTGCTCCCAGACATAATGGAGCAACACCAAATTTATAACGTCTTGGGTTTTCTGGTTCTGCTTTAGTGTTTCTAATATTTTAGAAGGTGAAAAAAACAGCAGCTGACAGACAGCAAGTGAAGAAGAGATGATGATGTCACACAGACGACCAGCGATGTGTGCTCAGAACAGCTTATGGATCTGAAAGTTATCATCCCTTGAATCATATATAAGTCTGTTAATTGTGTGCAAGGTTAAAATTGCAGGCTAGTAAATGTTCTGTTTTTGGTTCACTTCCTGTATTTGGGTCGGATTGCGATCTCACCCGAAGTAAACCGAACTCTAGTTCAGTTGAAAGCGAACCGAGACCCCCGTTTGTTAAGCGGACCAGAGTTTGTTTGTTTGATCTGCACCAGAGTTTGGATGAGCTTTCACACCAGCCCAAACCAACCGGACTATCCGACCAAACGCTCCAGGGTTCGTTTTAAACGGACGAAATGAGGTAGGTGTGAAAGCAACCTTAGATTTGTTTAGAATCGTGATCAAGATACAAGATACTGAGTGAACCTTGATTCCGGTTCAAACATTTTAAGTCTCCAAGCCCAAGCTGAGAAAACCATGATCATCAGGCATATTGTTTCAAACTTTGGAAAGCTCCCTCCACAGCCACAGAAGACATCAAACAACTGTATTCTCAGGCTTACTGCACATGATGAGTAAACTGGACTTCATGTGTTAAGTTGGCGGAGCTTCCCTTTAATGCAGCAGCTTGTTGGCATAGCTGTGATTTTAGTTCACAAAGGGATGTTACAGTAAACACTTTGAGTTGTCTTTATACAAACAAAGTGTTAGTTCTTTGAGTCCAAATCATTCATAATTCATAGCTCTTTCATTGATAAACTTGTCATTGAGTTGTATGCAGAAGATAATCTTAACTTAAGACGGGACATACTGTGTGTAATACACTTCAAAAGGAACTGTGTGAAGCAACAGGAGGGAGGCTTTTTGGGTCACTGCTATGCCTCTCTTGTGGCTGTAATACTGTGTTAACATATGGGTAAGTAATTTGTTTCTGTTCTTCTGTTTTCGCTGTCTCTCTTCCCCTAATTGACGTAGTTAATTGCCCTATTAAACATATTGAATTTGCGAGGGAATGCTTTAGTGGCAAAGGGCAACTGTAAAGTAAATGGACCGAAGCACATTGCAAAGCGCATATTTGCGGTCATTTCTGTTTACACTAAATCAGGGATAATCACAGATACATTTACTATAAGACAAGAACAGGATGTCATTTCACATTGATAGCATGTGTCAGACAGTGAGTTAAGTGAATGAGCAGGATAACTGAGGCAGACTAAAAGATAAAAGAGACACTGAAGGGCCGTTCTGTGTGTGAGTTTCCATTACAATCCCTCCGGTCTTATATACATGTTGACAGTGCTGTGCTGTAGCTCTTTCTGTAATACGATCCTGTCGCCAATCTAAAAGCCGAGATCCAAACTCCAAAAAACGAGAAATCCAGATCGTTTTGCAAAAAGGAAAAAAAAAAAAGGAGTGTGGGGCTCTCACTTTGTCAAAGGGAAGATAAAGACACTGAACGCATTTTAAACTAACACCTGTCCTGCTGTAGTGACTTTAAGTAAAGCAGAGTCTCTCATAGAGATCCTGGGATTAATAAAGTATAACAATATTTTTATTATTACAGACTTCAGGTCGAGCTTTACAGCAGCTCTCAGAATTTCACTGATAAATGTTTTTAAACGGTTTGGAATCTGCCTATGCAACACACAGACCAGCTCATCTTTCAAAACTCTTTACAAACACCCTTTTTTAAATGGAGACCACTATTGGGGGGAGGGGGGGGGGCGCACATATTGTGCCCATGATGACATTGTTTTTCCTAATGCTATGGAGCATGACCCGGGGTTTGGGAAGCCCTGACAAAGCCATGTGTTTTCCGTGTGCTGTTAGAGTAGCTGAGAACGTAAATGAGCTGAGACGCCCTGTGGCTTTGCATTGTGGTCAGGTGGGCAGCCCAAGTCTTCTAACAGACACAACTTCCTCGAACATGACCCATAACTAACGGATGTTTAGTCTCCTTTTTCTACAATAACATAAAAGAATTAATACATATTAATTCCATGTGAAGAAGTGCAGAGAGCACATAACAGAACATGAAGTGTACTCTACCCGTGTGGCCTACATCAGTCATGGCATGTACTAAAGCTTTTTCAAAACCCAAAGGCCAAGCAGTTATACAAAATGACTACCTATATTTGTCAGGGTCATGGTACAATTGGATGTGATTGATGCCTGAGTGATGTATTGCCAATCCAATACAATGCAGATATGTAATATTCTGCTGAAGCAATCTTAAATATGGTGTGAGAATAAGCTCTGTTGCTGTTAGCCATGCTATTAAAACTATACATATCTCAGTGGTGACTGAGGAGTCAAACGTCACAGACTATTTGGTCAGAACATTCTGTTGAAGCTTCTGAACTTCAATGACAAAAACAATTCCATACAAGATTAATTTGCATACGTGTCAAGTAATAGTGGTGTGCGGTGTGCTTACTGCAATACCAGACTGCGGGCTCAACACCACAAACTCTTCCAAACCATGCAGGGTTTCCCCCCACATCGTCAGGAGACGTGCCGTCGTCTTAAAAAGGACCGGTGTCAAGCTACAAGCCTCAATAAATATTTGGTGATTTTTGTGGCCTGGAGGTTACATGTGATATGCCGCACAATACCACAAGCTAGCTCACGATCCAAGGATCATACAATGCTATCCAGCTTCTCAATATCTGGGTGTCTATATGAGGAATGAACCATTGAATCAGTTCACAAAGTAATATGAAAAACTTGAAAATGTTTAAGTGCACAAATAATATTTAACTAATAAACCACCACAAGAGTTGCATAAACAAAAGGAAACCTAAAAGGTTGTTGATACCTAACTGGAAACATTACATAAACCACTCAAATGAGCAGCTGATAACATTAGCACTGCAAGTAGTCATGTACAATTTAGGGCGTTTTCACACCTAAAAGTCCAGGACCAAGGTTCATGTTTTTGTTACATCGTTACATTTGATCCAGTAAGTTTTGGTTTCACACTGCAGTTATGCAAGCACACTAAAGATCTCTAAGTGACAAAACTACGTCCTACCGTCATCACATACGTGAGCTGCGTCTCCAGATACTTATAATTTAATGGTTTGTAGACGGGCTTCCCCGTCCTCTCGTATCCTCTCTCTGTGTCTGAGTTTTTTCAGCTGACTGTTGCTCTCCCCCACTGCCGCGGCTCTTTTTGTTTTGTTGTAATGTTGAGAAGCAAGACACAGGAACTTTCTTTCTGGAGCATTTATTCAGAGACAAACGGAGACCTACACTGTACATTTACGAGGCCAACCACTTAACAAGTAAACTGCTGATTTATATTCTGCTCTGATAGCCGACAGCCGTCTGCACACTCTCTCTCACGTAGGCTACAAACTAAGCATTGAGCTGTTCTTTAAAGGAGCTTCTCTGGTCGTATAACACCAAGATAGCCTGCCAGAGCTTCCTGTAATTGATCCGAAAGTCCGAACCATCCAAAAAGTGTTTTCATACTGCAAACGAACCGAACCATGGTTCAGTTTGGTCCGGACCGAGACCACCTCTTTTGATCGGATCAAAATTTGGTCTTTTGATCCGGACCGTGGTCCGAGGCACCTTTCTCACCTGCGATTTTGGTTCAGACCAAACTGAAAAGTCTGCACCAAAAGAGGTAGGTGTGAAAACGCCCTTATAGGCTGTTGTTTACAAAGACCACATGCAATGCAGAAATCAAGTTTCATTCTTCCTCCTATATTCCTTCCCAAGTGCTTTGGAACAATCTTCTTGGCAATGATATACGCTTTAGGCTCCAGTAGACCTTCCTTGAAATCTATCTCAAAGTCCTTGCGTCACTTCAGCAAAGGTGAGCAAAGGATAAAAGTGGGATACCAAAGCAGTTACCAGATGCTTCATTGTGGACTGTACTGCATGAATCCCTCCACATCTGGCAGATAAATCAAGAGACACTGCTCATTTCCAGCTGCCCTACACCTTTCATGAGGTAAAAGATGTGCATCGCTGATCCCTCTGAATAAATATATATCCTTGCACTTTTTGGACCTAAGGACTTGGAACGTATATGCTCCTCCAGTGGGATTGGAATCCAGAGCCATATACTGTGGCCAAGAACAATACTGTAAACCAGGGCAATGTTTAGACACTGATGTCTCCAAGGGATACCGCTTCTCCCTTTCTCCCCTGCTACTGACCCTCATGCTGGGTACATCCATCAGAAAAAGCAGCACAAAGCTTTTGTCTACATTATGCTAAATGCTTCCATGTTCTACACTAACCACGAGACACAGGTAGTGTAAAATTTCCAAGATGGGCTTCCAAGATTGCAAGGAAACACACTAAGCTAAACATTATGGTACTACTTTCCATTGCGAAGGGGCAACCACCTTCCACTAAAAACACTGTCTCTCATCTAGGAAGAATGCAGCCCCATGCACCTAACAGTGTAATAATATCTGACAGCATCAAGATCGGTTTTTAGGGTATCTTTCCAAATTTGAAGAAGTTGAAGAATGTTAAATCTTTTTTAAAAACTACATTAATTCACGAAATCCAGTTTCTCCATACTACACCCACACCGTGATGTCTGCAGAACAAATCTGAAGAGTTAATATTCTATATGATGGCATTGCAGATTTCTGTGTGATGTATGACATGTCTGATAGACGGCTGTGTCAGCACCTCATGGACTGAATGCTGAAGAAAAAAATTAAAATTCCAAGGGTGATGAAGTGTATGCTGGCATGTTTGAGGGTAACAACCGAATGCTACCAAACCACCAAGCGTGATCTGAGGCAGCAATGATGCCAGGCACTGGTGTGAGGCAAACCTATCCATTTCAATGGCATGTGAAATGAGCCACAAACACACAGTCCAGGGAAATTCATAAATGTAGCTTGCAATAGTAAATGCAAACCAGATTGAGCCCTAATAACAAATTTTAACTGCTTTGAGTTTACTGGAAAATCCAACCAAAGTGCAGTGAAATCATTTAAACTTATTGCCACCAGTGACAGGACTCATCTTTAGGTAGCCCCGTGTAACTCATTATGATAAATTACTGAATAAAGTTACTTGTCCTGTGACTTAAAGTCAATGTGGACTCATAACCAACTATATGGTATGTGTATGAGGCAATATCTTTTACCTTTTACATTTTACTTAATAATCAATAAAGTAAATGGAAACATAGGAACGAATTACATTTAAGGCTGATTTATAGTTGTACATAGGCTCTATGCAGAGCATACGCCGTGGCCTACGCCGTTGGGAGCATTTATACTTGTGCGCTGGTGTGTCTGCATCAGACTGAGCAGATCATGTTGGACTTAGAGCTACTAAATGTTAAACAACAGTTACTTTTACTGAAATCGCTGCAAGGCAGAAAAGAGAGAAGACATCGGAGGAGATGGTGTGAATGACAATTGAACTGATTGAGGCAGAAGGAGAGGCCACTGAGAGACATGGATGAGTAAATGCGATGCTACCAAGCGGACCCATTACAGTTGTTGCGGTCTGTGTCGCTGTGATGTGTAGTTATTTTTCTGGGGAGATGCATGTCAGGCTACGGCGTAGGGTACACATCTTCGGCATAGAAGAATGTATAAACCGGCCTTTACTATTGTTACTGTAACAAAGTCGTTTTTTTGTGTACTTTTTTGAGTATTTTTAATAATCAGTTACTTTACTTTTTCTTAGTTTTTTTTTTTTATTTCAAGTCAAGTCATTTATTATTGTATTACAGCCCAATACCTCAAACCCAAAATTTTGAGTATTTTTAATAATCAGTTACTTTACTTTTTCTTAGTTTTTTTTTTTTTATTTCAAGTCAAGTCATTTATTATTGTATTACAGCCCAATACCTCAAATCCCAAATTTGCCTTAAGGGTCTTTAAGTTCAAGTATTGTACCTCCCTATAATTCAAGCTCCATCTATTACAGAGGATGAATACAAGTCACAAAAGCTGCAGCAGAGAAGAAGCTGCTGGTGTGGTTGCGGCCACAGGAGGGCAGCGCTCCACAGAGCTCCATGTCTGGAGAGGTGACACTCTACACTCAGCTGTTCCGCTCTGGAAAATATACATGTTCTATATGTTAATGGTCACTGGTGGTGCGTAAGGAGATGTGGTCGCTCCTGGGCCAGGCCTAGCAGTTTGTGAAGAGCACAAAAAAACAATGCAATAAGATTAAGGATGACGTCATAATGGGTTATGGTTAAAGTTACTGTTATTGTACTTTGGGATAGGCAAGCAAAAGTCACATCAAGCTGGGAGCGTGCCTATGTTCCCACATTTCTAAGAATTTTTTTTTTCACTGAAAATTAGGCTCTATGTTCCCACAGCCCTATGTTCCCACATTTCTAAGATTTTCTTCAAAATTAGGTCCTATGTTCCCACATTTCCTTTATCATAAATTTGTATCTGATTGTATCCCCCTTTCTCTCAATTTGGTAGTCAATTACACCCAACCTATTATCCAGTAGCAATGGACTACAGATGGAATGTAACCCTAACCCTAACCCTAACATGGTGCCTAATTTTAAGAAAAATCTTAGAAATGTGGGAACATGGGGCTGTGGGAACATAGGGCTGACCCCAGCAAGTTAGGTGACCCAAATCAAACACACACACAATTTAATGTGACCAGCACGTGCATGCTGGGTCTATCTTAAATGCTCATGGTGGATCCTTCAGCTCCAGCGTTCTAAAGTCGTTTTTTTTTTTTTTTTTTTTTACAACAGATAAACTTAGAGTTAAACTTCATAATCACTTAGCATTGACTGAAGCTAGGGTTCATGCCAGGCCTCATTTTGGCATAGTAAAGCTATCTGTCAAGTACATTGCTGAGAAGAACACAGGGGTGTGCTTACAGAGTCGTCATAAAACAGCCTGAGCCAGGCTAGTAAAAAAAACACAGGTTGGAAGACTAGGTAGGTGGAAACCAGAACGCCTCTGGGTCCTGGAAAAGTTCAGGAATGCGCTGAGCGACATTTCTCCACTCCAGGGAAACAGAACCCCAACAGTGATCTGTTCATTAAGATTTTTTCCAGGCAGGTAGGCTGCCGTCTTTTGGGACCCAAAGAACTTTTTACAGAAATTATCAGCGTTCTTTAGGGCTTGCACCATAGCCTCTGTTTGCCATTAGGATAATGGTGATGATGAGAGTGACATGTAGAATTGAATGTTTTCACAGCCCGTAAATGTAATGTGATTTCCGGAGGGAGACTTACATCTGTTGAGACAACTTACTTATTCTGTTTTTAGCCTCATTCTGTTTCTCCCAGATTCCTCTGGCCTCAGCTGACCTGTTGCAGAATGCAGGTGTTAATAGGCAATGGTAGCAAAAAATAAGACATTTGATGAATTGAATGTGTTAAAATAACAATACCGGTAAGTATGCCCAAATACAAGAAGATCTTTTTCATTTTGCTGGCAATAAAGAATTCAAAAGTATTAGTAGTAAAGTATTGCATACAATACAGTATGTATTACAAACCATATCTCTGTTGGTTTGTCACTCAAAACATATCTCAAACATAAACAGACGCTTGTTTCATGTGCCTCTGGTGTGTGTGTCTTGTTTTCTCCCTCTGTCTCTGTCTTTCTCTCTCTGTCCCTAGTTCTAGATAAAGGTTTTCTGATTCCAGATAAAAACAACTTTTTTAAAACCTGGCAGCCTCTGCAGGTGCTGATAGTCCTAATGGAAATGCAACATAGCCAACTATAAGTTCTTCTCAATGTCAAAGATACAGCATGTTCATGCTCTGACAGAGAACTAGCAAGTTTTGCTTTAATTTGCATTGTGCTTTTACGCTGGCTACACACTGGCTGTGTGGCGTGAGCGTGGCGTTTCTGTTGCGTGTCAGTTGCATGACGGCTGCGTGGACTTTTCTATGTCTTTTCACACCAGAAACGTCTGACGCGGCGCTGCTGCTGCTAGCCTTGTCTGTACATATGTATGCTTCCCATTGATTTACTGCACTCAAGCAGTAGTATACTTCATGTTAAACATAAATATATACTGATTTGATTACAGCAGACAACGTTGGCAGTATTAATGGCAAAATAGGCTACAGAATATTTTGTTCTGTATTGACAGGTGCAATATTTGAAAATTGATAATTATTTATTATTTTTTTAAATTACATTTATATCTGCATTTAGCCTATATCAAAACCTAGAGACTTACATGTCATTTATTAATATGTATTTGTGTCAAAATGACAAATATCTTCTCGTATTCTATTTTGCCTGGAAACGCTTGCGTGTCGCGTGAAAAATAGGCGTCGGTTCCATTTCTAGCATTCATGCGTTTTCGGTGCAGCTCTAGCCGCGCCTGAGACGTGCGTGTCACGCTGGCAGTGTGCAAGATCTAACCTGTTACCATGGGAGCCGAAATAAAAACGGACACGCCACGCAGCTGACACGCTCACGCCACGCAGCCAATTTGTAGTCGGCCTTACTCAGGCATCGGGATGGGAAAAATCTACACTACAAAAACCCATTTGATAACAGGTAGTTTTTCTGAGGTACAACATTATTGCTGGGCAACAAATAAGGAAGTAATTTTATTGCATGCACAGTTTATGCATGTGAAGTATTTATGTCTGTGTGTGGTCTCTAAGGGGTTTAAAATGACCCTTCACATGTTCTGTCTGTGATTTATGAGAAAATAGCAATGAAAGAGAGCTATAAATACATACCACATAATACTGCTCACAATGCTCATATTGCAGAACAAGAACTGTGGGCAACATAATGATATGAATTTCTCAAAACTGTATATCAACTTGTCCTACCGGAAACTAGTCTATATCCACGATGTTCCACTTCCGAGACTGATCCGTTGCCACCGGATTTTCTGCCGGATTTCACTCATTTCGTACGGATGTCCGTTACCTTCCGCTTTCATTGTGTTGGAATTTTAAACTCCGGTGGATTTCTGAGGACTATGGTTAACTGCTCCTCAGATCTCTGCAGGGTAAATCCAGACAGCTAGCTAGACTATCTGTTTTCTGTTGCACGACTAAAACAACTTTTGAACGTACACATGTTCAACCAAAACAAGTTCCTTCCTGAGGCTATTTTGCAGAGGCACCGTGGCTCTGCCCGGTGCTTAGTGCTGCCCATGACGATTGTGATTGGTTTAAATGCCAATAAACCAGAGCACGTTTTTCTCCCATCCCGGAATACTGTGTGGACTAGCCAGACCCTCCTCCGCAGCGCTGTGGAGGAAGGTCTGGCAATGTGTGACTAACCGGTAACTAACCTCTGTTTGAGTTGCTTCTTGTTGTCTTCAATGGTCAGAAGGTCCTCATGGTCCCTTATGAAGGTCTTAAAGGCCTCTTGTTTTCCCATGGACAACTGTGGACCTGAGAGAAAAAGATCCAGCAAGACGTATGTCATATTTTACAGTTCATATCACCAGGTCCATGCTGAAAACATTTGCTAAACCTTAAAAACCTAAACCTACCAAACAACGTACCATCCTTACAAGACTGCGTGATTGTCATGCTATTGAAACCAACAATGGAAGTTGTGTCAGGTCCTGCTGTGCAGATTTGAACATTGAGACCTGAGCTGTACGTGTTCCCACATCCACAGGTACTCAACTCCAATCTGGCAGCCAGATGCGAGCTCGAGCCCCACCGATATAGTTAACCTCCCACTTATTACTAATTACAAACTGAAGGACTATTAGCCTGCCATTCACTGTTTAAAGAGAACATAAACACAAATATAAACAGCAATTCTGAGCATGTCAGCATTACATGGCGGATGCTCCCCCCCACCTAACTTTGGCAACTTGCCACATGAAAGGAATGTACATAATTTAGGGCATAACATCCTGCTGATTGTTGATTTTTAATTTATAGGCTTGTAATATTATATAATGAGCATTTTTCTTTAACTGCTATACATCGGTTTCAAATACTTTTACCAAAAGAATAAACCAAAACATGACGGTTCACACTGACTATCCAAAGTGTGTACCTTCGAACATCAGATTTGATTGAAAATCACTATATTCCTTGCTGGCATTACTGTGACATATTGCAGGCCACAAGGCTAAGACAAAGATATTGGGCATTTTCTTATTCAAAGATCTTTGATCAGGCCAATACAGTACCTAATGCTCTACAGGTAACCTTTGACTAAGTGCACAGGAGTGGGAGGGGATCTGTGGAAACTCTTATAAAATGTCAAAGGATAAAAGAATTAATGTCATCCCATTTGTTTGTTTGTTTAAGTTTGGGTAACAGGGAATGATCCCTGATAGTGTTGGTTGCACAATAGGCCTACAGTATATGTTACTTGGAATGTATTACTTAGAAAATATTGCCTTTTACTATTACAAAAGACCTGTGGGCCTGTTATACCGTTGTTTTGTTTTTTCTTATTTTATTCATTTTGATTAATTTCTTTAAGTATATCTTTTTTAACTGATTGTTTTGTCTTTTGTAAAGCTACCTTGGTTATTCATGTTTTGTCTGTACTGTGTTAAAAAATGCAAACTTTGTGGATTATCATGAATTATAAATCGTAAAGAAAAAGAAAATGACTATTTACATTGTGTGAAAAAGCGAATGGAACAAAATGACATTATGCCAAATGTGACAGGCAACACTGGGCTCCTCTGCTATGTGGCTTCAATAATAAAGGACAAAACATTTCATACTGCTGTATACCCTTTAAAAAAATGAGTATATACCTTTATCACAGCATATATTTTGACACGTCCTGGTACAGAGACTGGAACATTTAGTTGGCATTAAAGGAATCACACGAAGCTGGTTTAAGTCCTATTTCTCTGAGCGATCCCAATTTGTTAATATCAACGATAAATCCTCCAAATACGCTAAAGTCAGCCATGGCGTTCCTCAAGGCTCGGTGCTTGGACCAATTCTATTCTCCTTATACATGCTTCCTCTAGGCAATATCATTTGGAAACACTCAATTAACTTTCACTGCTACGCAGACGACACCCAATTATATCTGTCAATTAAGCCAGACGAAAGCGGTCAGTTAGCTAAACTTAAAAACTCCAACAAAACTGAAGTTATTGTCCTGGGTCCCAAGCACCTCCGGACTTCATTATCTAAAGATATAGCTACCTTAGATGGCATTGCCCTGGCCTACACCACTACTGTCAGAAATCTAGGAGTTATTTTTGATCAAGACTTATCCTTTGACGCCCACTTAAAACAAACCTCAAGAACAGCCTTTTTCCATTTTCGTAACATTGCCAAAATCAGGAACATCCTATCTAAAAACGATGCTGAAAAACTTGTCCATGCATTCGTTACTTCCAGGCTGGACTACTGTAATTCCTTACTATCAGGATGCTCAAATAAGTCCCTTAGGACTCTCCAGCTGATCCAGAATGCTGCAGCACGTGTTCTGACAAGAACTAAGAAAAGAGACCATATCCTCAGCCGCCTGCCAACGTCCATCTTCTTGCTCGACACCGGTTATCCTTGCCGTAGTCGGAACCGGTAGCGGCCGATGCGGTTTGCCGGGCCTGGGTCTTGGGTGCAGCTGTCGCTAGGGACCTGCTACACCCTGCTACGCTCTGCGATTCCCTGCAGTGTCCGGCTGCGTCCTGCTGCGTCCTACCGCGTCCACCCATGCTGTGCTGTCCCACATTACACCCCGTAACGCCCTGCTGTGCCCTACTATGACATGAACTACTACGACTACCATTGTAGTCACTGTTCCATTATCTTTATTGTGACTATTACTACCACTGTTCATCACACCCCCAACCGGCACCGTCAGACACCGCCTACCAAGAGTCTGGGTCTGTCCGAGGTTTCTTCCCGAAAGGGAGTTTTTCCTCGCCACTGTCGCAATAGCTACCGCTAATGCTTGCTCTTGAGGGAATTATTGTAATTGTTCGGGCTTTGTAAATTATAGAGTGTGGTCTAGTCCTACTCTATCTGTAAAGTGTCTCGAGATAACTCTTGTTATGATTTGATACTATAAATACAACTGAATTGAATTGAATGTCATATTGAGCAGGAAAAGCACAGGTGTAACTAATTACATTACAGTAATAATGATGGTCTATTTCCATCAAGTGTCCAATTCCAGTGAACCATGGACAGAAGTGGCTCACCTACAGTAAAAGGAAGTCATTATTAATGTTGCGGATTATTATTAATAACACCTGTGCTGTTCCTTCTATGTGAAAATGCCTGCTGGTAAAAAGCCAACAAGGCCCATTTACTCCCAAAGGAGACCAAAATGATATGCAGACACTGAATCATGTTGGCAGGTAATTATCAAGAACTGCTGCTTGAAGGATACCATAATCAGTCTGTGTTGTCATTGTCACTTTTCACATACTCAAAAACATTCTTTGTGGTGATACATAAACTACAAAAAGTTTGACTGTGTATTCTAGTTCCTCTTAAGAGATTCAACCGCAGATACATCTGCCAATCTATCAAAGCTCTCTCTCAACCTGACAAATTTACGGTAACAAGGTCTGTATTTCTAACGTGAAAAGAAATGTTTTCCTTGTGAGTACTGTAAGACTGCACTGTATTGTGTATGACCTAATCTTATAATAGAACACAAACAAGCATTATTTTGCAAGACTTCCATGGCAAACCCAATGCTTCACAAGGATTTCCAACTCACCCTTGTTAAAATATGTGGATCTTTGTGACAAAGCTGTTCTAACCAAAGACATACACAGGACAGTAACTCATGTGGGATTAATTGTAGGACAGTGAGACATTTTGTTTCTTTATTTTTGGAAAGTCCTGATTGAAACCAGCAGGCATCTCACAGTCATACAGTATGTTGAAAGAGCCAACCTCAACAAATCAGTTTAAGGGTTTTCTTGAGGGAAATGCACTCCATTCGACTCTTGTAAAAAGCAACATTCCAGGAATATCTAAGCGTGATATGACATCATAATGTGTTGTACCAGAATAATTTGTGGGCTAATGAGATCACATGGACCATAGGCCAACTTTCCCAATTCTTCTTTTCCGTGCTTCAAGTGCTGACAAACCACAGAGGTTTTTACAGGGGTGGAATGTGTTGTGACTATTATTGCTGTTTCAACAAATTTTTAGAAATGAAATACCAGCATAGTGAAGTATGACTGTACTGTCCCATCAATATATAAAAGGAAACAAATCTCTGACAGCAACTGTTATATGTTTGTAGAAAAAAAACGAGTGCGCTTGATAGAAAAACATCATTTCTGGTACATTGTGTGTTCCTACTGTGTCCTCCTGCAGGGGATAGTAGTATTTGACTCACTGAGGTGTCCTATTGTCTTAGGCTTCTGCTTTGATGACAGAAAGGTGTGGAGGGCCTGGAAGAATCATCAGCATCTCATTACATGTTAGCAGGATTTACAGTAAGATCTAATTCTCCCTGTAAGTCCCAAGTCCCACTTTCTGTGACCTTAATACGAGTCATCACCAGCATGAATTACAACAGAAACACCTTGTCCATCCATTAGAGAACATTTTACACCATAAGAGCACAAGAAGAAGACATGGTACATCTGTACCTGAATAAGAATAAATTAACTTCAGAAAAACACAGTGGCATCTCAGAGTAGTCCAGTTTGCAATTTCAGTGCACATAGTAGAAATCCTGTTCTTCGAGGAATCCAAAAGACAGTGGTCGTCAGAAGGAAAGAAAATAAAACTTCCTAATTTTCATGTTTTATTCTATGCTGGCAAAGCTAAGAGCCCAGTACAGAAGAGTGCATTATGGAAAGAGTTTATATTATTATTTATATGCCATTCAATCAGCATGAACGGTTTCCATGGAAAGGTCATCATCATTACATTTACAGTTAATCTTCAGGGGACAGTAATTACCCTCACCGTAACCATAGAGGCTGTTGGTTACAGCACCAGAACCCAGAACCCTCAGCTTAAACCTAAATTAAAACATACATAAACATTCAGTGACCCATCGAGCATGAGGAAAGTATAAGTGCAGTGCATTTGTTTTGAATTAGGACAGAGTATAGAACAATGATCTAATGTGCATATAGTTTGGTTATGAGTCTCCAAAGTGGGCCATGGGAAATAGACACTCCAGATGTGAAGCATACGATGTATAACAGTGCACTGTATAAAACTACTGTCAATTGTGTGTATTTCTAATTTTTTGCCCTGTCTGTGTATTTAAAAAGGAATTCAATATGGAACAATATAATGGCCTCCTGCAAAAACATTTGAGATTTGTAGATTTAACTGGTTCTTTAAGAAATCCCTGACACCAGGTATGTCCCAGGATTCCACATTAGGAAAGTCAGAAATACTAAAGTGTGAGAGGTGTCCTCTCTGATCCTTCTGGAACTGCTCAATATATTCTTAAAGCGCTTGCTTCCCAAAAAGTCTTTCTGGACAACATTAAGCTTCCCCTGCTAGTTAACAGCTGATGGAGTCAGTTCTGCTCACAGCGTTGGTTGCAAACAGAGCAGAAAGAGACAGAAATTTCTCATGAAGTGTGAGAAAAGTGGATGCACATTCCAGAGTGGACATGTAACTGCTAGCAAGGGACTGCAGGATCATGGGATTTTGGGGAGGGTAGCAACTTTTCCATAACCAAATGGACAGTAATATACAGCACCAATATTTTTGGCAAAAGTACCTAATTTTGTCATTGTATAGTCTGCGTGTAACAGTGATGTAATCAGCTAACACAATCGCAGCTCATGACTCCGATGCAATGTTGAAATTAGTCAAGCTGATTATCTTTTAGCATTTTTCCCAAGAACCGAAACACACACACACACACACACACACACACACACACACACACACACACACACACACACACACACACACACACACACACACACACACACACACACACACAAATTATCATTCCAAAGTGTTTGTTTTACATTTTCGTAGGTGGGAAATGAGAAGATTCACACTTAAAAACAACAATGGTAAATGTGAGCACTCTCGAGTGATTCACTCACTTCGCGGGTCAATGAGTCAGGATGTGTAAAAGTGGTATACTGGCACCCTTTCAAGCGTTAAAATGAAGAGAAGTGTATTTAGTCTTAAACAGAAACACAGGAGAAAGATCCATTACAGTTCCAGCCTGTTTCCTAATACATTGTAGGCCAATGGAAAACATCTCTGCTAAAGATTTTGACATTACTGTGGAGAAGTTAAAACTACAGAAACATAACTGATGACACTCCAGACTATGGCAATGCCATTCAGAATGATAACTTTTCAGCTCATGGATTTCAATATCTCCCATTGTGGAAAACTTTAGACCCTGAGTGGTGTGTGGTTGTAAAGCAGCAGATGCCACACAGCCACAGTTCAACCCAATGGAAGTGGAACCCATGGAGCTCATCACGTCCAGGTGAAAGCGAATCCTCTGGTGAGATGACCCAAATGATCATGCACGCTCCGTATTAGATAACATACAATTCTGAGAGACTAATTCATATGGCACATCATTTATCAGTGGTTTTATAAACCACAGCTGTACAGCCAACCATCACAGTGCTCCTCATTGTCCCTTCGATGAATGACTGATTCGCTTACTACTTCTGACTGGACCGAGTTTGTTTTTTAATAGGCTCTTCTTTCAGAGACCCTGTTTGCAATTACATCTTTGCTGGCCTTATTACCCCACTGGGCACCATTACACATAAATGTCGAAAAGGATGAGGGAGCTGTGGTTAGCATAGACAGGAGCGCAGCCTCAGTGTGAGGAGTTGCTGGCTCATACCCCCAGTGCCTGATGGCTATGACCAAGCTCGTTATAAGGGCTCAGCTTTATCGTCACACTTAAGGCTCCACTTAACCAAAATTAAACAGGAAAAGCCAAATAAATGCCGCCCCTGGCTAGGTAACATATCTCAAAGCTTGATTGGCCTGACTTTCAGCAACCTCCACATCCCTGTTACATTTAAACCAAGTTCATGTCTAAAAAGAGACTGAAAATCCAAGAGGAGTTGCAGTCTGAAGTCTCTGCTACTCTTAGGCGCGGCTTGAGCCGTGCCGAAAACACGTGCATGCTAGAAATAGAACCGGCGCCTATTTTTCACGTGACACGCAAGCGTGTTGGATGCGTTTCCAGGCAAAATAGAATACGAAAAGATGTTTATATGTCATTTTGACACAAATACATTTAATAAATGACATTTTGATGAAAGTCTCTAGGTTTTGACATAAATGCAGATATAAATGTAATTTAAAAAAAATAATAATAAACTGCACCTGTCAATACAGAACAAAATATTCTGTAGCCTAATTTCCCGTCAATACTGCCAACGTTGTCTTTGCTGTAATCAAATCAGTTGAAGAACATGCTATTATTTCATTTCATCAATGGGAAACATACATGTGTACAGACAAGGCTAGCAGCAGCAGTGCCGCGTCAGACACGTTTCTGGTGTGAAAAGACATAGAAAACGCCACGCTGCTGACACGCAACAGAAACGCCATGCTCACGCCACGCAGGCAGTGTGCAGGAGCCCTTACTCTGCCATCTCTGAGTCTCCGTTATTCTTTAATTTCCCTCTGAAGGGACATGCCATGGCCAAACTACATGGAGATAACCTAATCAACTGCAACACTGTAATGACACTCAATTCGAAACCACATGTAAGAGTAATCTGCAGTTACTGGAACTGAAAAAAGAAAACGGGCTTCTGTTTAATTAGATCATTTGCGAGATTTCAATGTATATATTTGCTCGCGGGGGGGGGGTAAATATCCTCCAGCATGTTTACCTAAATGAGATATATCCTTGTATTAGAATAATAAAAATAAAAAATAATAAGAATCAGGCATTTAGGAATTTAGACGTTTTCTTAAATGTAGTGGATCCAGGTTTGTTATCCCGGTCCGGTCTGATTAGTGTCTCTTGTGTTTACACTGCAGCATTCTTGGCCACTGGTCTCTGCTTCGGGTTCCAGTAAGTACTGTACAGTAGGTTTTCAACTCATAAGCAACAAATTACAGGTTCTAATATACTATACTGTCTAAAGTTGCTCACAAGTTTACACTGGGCCACTTGAATGATCTCTAAAAGGAAACTACTAATTATATGCAATCCCAGTGATGACATTGTTTAGAAATAAGGGAGCTCTGGGATGTCAGACTTTTACTCTATGCAGTAAAATCCAGAAATCAAGGATTTGTCATGCCCCACAGGCACACTGAAAATCAGCATGACCACAAAGAGCTGCCCACATTCCAATCGAGAGAGATCACCTGTCTGTACTCTTAGCGCCTAATTTATTACCAAGTTTCTGCTGGGTCAGAGACTGACTGTCATGTTAAATGGAGTCAGTGAAAATGTGTTGAATGTATACAGTACTGATACTTTCGACCCATTCTTACTATTAGTAGCAGTGAGCAGCCATAGTGTAGCGCTGAGGACCAACTCCATTTCTTAGGAGTATCTGAGGACACCCACACAAACACAGAGAGAACATACCCTTTACACAGAAAGGCCATAGTTTGCCCGGTAGGGTTCAAACCTACAACATTCTTGCTGTGAGATGACAATGAAAACCACAGAGCCACCATGCTGCTAAAGTAGTGCATAAATCATAAAGGGTTGGTTCACCCAAATTACAAACAATAACAACAAACATTAAATAAAAGAAAGTATTCAACCAAGATTGTGAGATATCTGTCTCTGAGAATTATGACACCACAGCAATACAATAAAGAGTGCAATGTTATTTGTGGAGCTTACAGCAGGGAAAAAGACATCTAAAACATTCTTTCAACATTTTTCCGGTCATTGTCCCGGTTACTCTTGATAGCCCACATCGCTGTGGACAGCTTTCAGTAGAATTGGGATGGAGGCAATGCCACCCAGGGAAATAAAAGACATTTTTTATAATTTGGTTGAACCAACACTTTAAAGGAGAACTCCGGGCAATTTTTACGTTAATCTTGATCACTATAAATTTATGAGTACTGTCGATAGCAAAAAAAAAAAATGAACAGAATCTGTCCTAGCAAACTGGAGCTGCTGCAGCTAATGCCCATAGCACCCCGTTAGCTAAAACAGCAGTTTTGGGGGCATATTCTAAAGAGCGCCTTTGTGCCTCTTAACAGACACAAAATGCAATTATAATGTCTGTGCAACATGAATAATAATAATAATAGAATTTATATAGCGCTTTTCACGAACTCAAAGTCGCTTTACAGGGCAGGTAGATAATAAAAACAATGCACAACAAAACAAAACAAAACAAAGCAAGATTCAGGCACAGATGAAAAGGAGAGGGGCGTGGGGCTATGGATAGGCAGAGGTGAAGAGATGGGTCTTGAGGCGGGACTGGAAGATGGTGAGGGACTCAGAGGTGCGGATCTCTTGGGGGAGGGAGTTCCAGAGCCTGGGAGCTGCCCTGGAGAAGGCTTTGTTCCCAAAACTGCGGAGTTTGGACTTGTGGATGCAGAGGAGACTGGCTGAGGTGGATCTAAGGGGCCGTGAGGGTTGGTACGAGGAGAGGTCAGTGAGGTATGAGGGGGCCAGATGGTGGAGGGCTTCGTAGGTGAGGACCAGGATTTTGTAGGTGATCCGGTGGGAGATATGAAGCTAGTGGAGTTGTTTTAGGACTGGAGTGATGTGGTGCCAGGATTTGGAGGGGGTGATGAGGCGGGCGGCTGCTTTCTGGACCAGTTGGAACAGGGCTCTTACGTGACAACAAGATACGTTTTCAACTCAGACATCCTGCCGCTAGCTCGTCCTGCTAGCTGCCAGCTGCCGTCAGGGAGTGTGTTCAGCCAGGCTTCTGTGGTAATAATCACGCATCAGTTCCGTGTGTATTTGTAGCTCATCTATTGTGTGTGACATCGATCTGGCGTTGGCGAGTAGGAGTCTTGGCAGTGGCGATTTGTGTGGTAGTTTCGTTAGCCGGGCTAGCAGGCCCGACCGGCGTCCTTGCTTCTCCTTACTCACACACAATAGATGAGCTACAAATACACATGGAACTGATGTGTGATTATTATCACAGAAGCTGCTGAACCATGGATGTATTAAGAGAACACTTCCGGACAGCAGCTAGCAGGACGAGCGAGCGGCAGGATGTCTGAGTTGAAAACGCATCTTGTTGTCACATAAGAGCCCTGTTCATGTTGCACAGACATTATAATTGCATTTTGTGTCTGTTAAGAGGCACAAAGGCACAGAATATGCCCCCAAAACTGCTGTTTTAGCAAACGGGGAGCTATGGGCATTAGCTGCAGCAGCTCCAGTTTGCTAGGACAGATTCTGTTCGTTTTTTTTTCTATCGACAGTACTCATGAATTGATAGCGATCAAGATTAACATAAAAATTGCCCGGAGTTCTCCTTTAATGCCGTGCCCACATTATATGACCATCCATTGCTAGGATAAGCTAATAATGCTATCTGGAGAGGTCTTGAGCCACGAAGACTGGCTCCTCCCACTGCGATGGAGTCTATAAAGCTGGGTGATTCCATGAGTTCTGGTCTCACTATTCCTCTGGGCAGGCTAGTGCCGTACTGGCACCAAACTTGTTTTTTTTTGTTAAGTTGAACCCTTGTTTATGTTAAAGGAGAATTCTGGTCGATTTCAACACGTAGCTTTGTTGTTTGTAAATTTGGAGTGCTGTCAGTAGCAAGAAAAATGAAAACAATCGGTGCTGCCTACGCTGTGTTATCCTCCTGCTAGCATTAGCACTCAACAGGCTTAAACAGGGCACGTTTTAAACTTGTTTTTAGCCTCTTAACATGTTCAAAATGTCATTAAAAGTGCCTACCCATGTGAAGTGATTCCTTCCGAGTGAATCTGACTGCAGTAGATGTGAAAGAAATGCATGAAAGTTCTGCTAATTCAGCTCTGTTTAGTTCTGGTGTTGAGACGGCAGTTAAGAGTGCTTAGGGACCGTCTACAAACTACAACACAGAAAAGAGATACAACAAAAATATGTAGGCTATTAATTTAATGAATAAATAAGGTAGTGTCTCCAAACTTACCTCAATTATAACTTGTCTCCTGCTAGTTGTACTACAGCACTTACTTTAAAAAAATAAGCATATGCCTATTTTTGAAAATATGTTTGCATCTCTTTTCGGTGTTGTAGTTTGTAGATGGTCCCGAAGCACTCCTTGCAGTATCAACACCAGAACTAAACAGAGCTGAATTAGCAGAACATTTCTTTCACATCTACTTCAGTCAGATTCACTGTGTTCACTCGGAAGGAATCACTTCACATGGGTAGGCACTTGTAATGACATTTTGAACATGTTACGAGGCTAAAGACAAGCCCTTTTTAAGCTTGTTGGGCGCTAATGCTAGCAGGAGGATAACACGCTGTAGGCAGCACCGATTGTTTGCATTTTTCTCGCTACTGACAGCACTCCAAATTTAAAAACAACAGAGCTACGGGTTGAAATCGACCGGAATTCTCTTTTAAGCGTGAGCATTTACACTTCCATAGCATCTACCGCCCACAATACACTACTGATACTGATGTCACACACAGTAGTTTACTTTAGTTTAGTTGTCTTTATTTAACTCGTTGTACGGACCTCCCTTCTTTGTTATGCTCCTAAACGAGCTGGGCGTAACAATGCAAATAGCAGCATGTGTCCGAACTATGTCATGGTTCATTTTGGACTCCGTTTTGTTACACCCTTTCCGTATCACACCACATCAGGAGGCTGCAAACATGATCTTAAATCTTTACAACACTAAATGTAAATATTTGCTTTGTAAAGACAAGCGAAAAAAAAAATAAAGCTCCTGAAAGTACCTCTTTTCATGTACTGTATAGCTCGTCCTTCATGGTCCGAGATGGTGTTCGTGCTTCCTTCCCTCAACAGTGGCATTGTCGATACCTTCGAGGCACTCTGGGAAACAAGGCTCTGGCCATTGGTGATGTCAGCAAGCTGAGCAGCAGCATCCTGGGCCCTTTTTTTCTCCTTCTTCAACATCTTAACAAGGATACCTGTAGGCACTGAGTTAAGGGCTCAAATTGTCTTTCCTTTGGAAAAAAGAACGGGATGGAAAAAGAGATCTTTCACACAAACGCACCAATTTTAACTCATGTTGAGTGTTTAGAATTTGATGTACAAATATACATGGAGACTTCTACGGGTAGACAGTTTATCCAAATTTTCAAAACAAAGTTGAATGACTGAGTTGACAATATACAGTAAAAGGGAAGCATCCATAGTGATTTTCTAAAGGCAGTGGGCTTCATTGTAGGCTTTTAATATTGGCAGAGGGCTGACATGTGCTCAGCGTCTTACCTTCCAGGCTCGGGAAGATGTCATGGTCTGGGATGAATCAGCGGAGAGAAGAGGAGCCAGCGAGGCTGCACACACTCCACCAACATTCCACGACATCTTCTCCCACTGATGAGGTTGTACTATGTATGTGTTTGTCTACTTGAATCCAAGTGTAGATGTGTCTGTACGTCTGGCTGTGCATGTGTGAGTGTGACAGAGAGTAACTGAGTGGCTGCATGAGGAGGCTGAAAGGCAAGAATTGCCGCTTAGATCCTGTTCACATTTTTATTGCCATGACACGTTTCACTTCTCCATATGCAATGTCTCTATGCATTAGGAAAATTTACTGTAATCGTTTCCTCTGTTCCATGTACTGCGTTTGCTTCCAACTCCATTGTTATAGTATTACTGTATTCGATCAACTGCCTCCTGCTCAAACTGCTTTCAGCTGGCCTCAAATATATTTTTTTAAATAATAAACGCACAAAGCAGAGCACCGATTCGTTCTGCACTTTCAAATGTGATTATCAAATTGACGCCTGGTTGCTATGCTTCGTGACTTGTGGAGCTACTTTTACTGTATAACAGTACACTGCTGTTTCCACAACTGGTGAGAAAGGAAGACACGGTGCTAGCAGAGGCAATTGTTTTGCAATCAGAAGTGCTGACAGAGGGAAAACTGTAATTGTATGACGCCAATTTACAGAAAGTTGCCAAAATTGCTTTTAAGATGTCAACAGAAAGCAAGAAATCAAAGCTTGTCATGGGTTAGCAGGTATTGGGGAAAAGCTTAGCTAAAGTTATTCTATAAGAAGTATGCTTATGAAAAAAAGCCTGTTTAATCTTTTGTTTTGATCCCTTACATTACCTACACGAATAAAACATTTTAGTCTCATAACATATTCATTCAGCTCCTACCCTGTGTGCCTGGTTTTCCACTATAGATGGAAGTGTGCTTGATGGCCTAATCACAACCCATAATTTAGAGACAACACATTAGTCTGTTCTTCAAGCATGGTCCTATCATGAGATTAGCAGACATCTACTGTACTTGTGGCCAGACTGAAACTGTGGTCAGCAGATAATTTGGGATGTTCAAAGAATGTCATTATTTTGGATGATGAATGGACGTAGTTTTGAAGGAGCCGGAGACGTTAATTTATATTCCTGTCAGCCAATACAAAAGGGATGTCAGTGGGAACGATAACACGAAGGAACCAAGTCTCCAGTTACAGTTTCCAATGAAACCAACCATGCACTCCTCTCAAAACTGCCAAAATCTAAACCCGACACAGTTCCAAATGACCTATAGAAGCCAAGTTTTACAGAGAAATGTGACTGTTTCTGTGGGTCCTAGGTCATTGTTTCATACAAGTCATTACTTCAGACTGTTGTTCACCAGGTTTTTCCATTATTGAGATCTGGCATCTGATATCTTCATTTATGCTGAACACTACCATAGACTTCTAGTATAGGATGAAAATTTCTCTTGGGGGTTGCACGTTAGATCTGTGGGCTGCTTCACATGCCATGCACTCAAAATGTGGTCAAACTCAGCTCATGATGTGCATTCCATCTCTCCTTCTCATCTTTCTTGTCACTCTCTATTATACTGTCCAATAAAGCAGACATCACAGGAAATAAAGAAAATGCCTTTAAACTTACCACAGCTAGCAAAGGTGCAGTGCCAATCTCAGTGGTGCCACAAATTACTCCAATTTCAATGTACCATGCAAAAAAATCTTTTAAGATTCTAGATTACAATTACAGTAGTAGAGGAAGGTTTGAGCATTATGGGTGTCTCAAAGCTACCAATAGCAAATCCTAATAAATAAGTTATTTTCTAGTAAAAATAATCTCAACCTATTGAATTTAGATAAAGAAGGAACGTTTGATAAAGATCCACACTGCTAATATTGTCTTTCTGCTTTCAAAAGCTACAGTATAATGAAGCGATTAGATTTTATTTGCACCTTTAAAAGATGCACAATACACTATAAAGTTAGAAATAATCCTTGCATCCAAGTGTTATAGTGTATTAGTGCATAATAAAAACAAAAACAATTTGCAATTCTGTGATGCTGTCTGTGTTGACACTTGTCCATCTCCACTAGAATGCGGATCGGGCCGCATTTTTCTGTGCGAGCCCGGCCTGCGTCCGACAGAGCAGTAACCGAACCCGGCCCGAGCCCAACAGGCATTAAGATATTTATGTCCGAGCCCGACCCAAGCACGAGAGTTAAAAATCAAAAAAATGTTCTCATACTAATGACACATTGTGTGGAAAGCCCACTTTTATTAAGCAACTGTAGGAAGGCATTCGGAAATGTCAACAGATGAGCGCATCAGCGCACACGGGGGAACAAGGGCACGTTAACACAGGCGCACACCTACATAATAACCTGTTTTAAATTTAATTTTCAATGCCTTATTGCATGATGTGACCGAGCCTGACCCGAACCTAAACATAATTTCTAAATATCCATCCTCTAATCTCCATCACTGGGAATACTCAGACATATGTGGCATATCTTATAGTCTCAACTCAAACACATTAAATCCTACTAAAATTGGTGACAGGGTGCATGAAGACCTGAACTAAATGAAAAATGAGAGATTAGGTCAATGAAGCCCCAAAAAACTGCTCCTGTAAATCCTTCAAAAGTATATGCTCTATATTATTTCAAAGACAAATGACCATAATTGGGGTTTGGATGTAAAAACAGATCAGAGTCTCAGGGTCAGTTACTTTAACAATGTGCAGTGCAAAGAGATAAAAACACTAAACTGGAGCCCGCTGTCCAAAAGCCCCCAAACAATTGCCAATGCTAATGTCAACTCCTCTGTCAACAGAGCATTAAGTGGTGAGTGTGCTTACAACAAAAGCAGTATCCTGTATTATTCACTAACATTTTTTCAGCCCTACCCTGCCTCAGATCACTTAAATACAAGTTCATTTAGTTATAATCAGTTTAATCGAAGACCAGGCGAACATATCCAATCTGCAAAAGCACTGATTTAGGTAATTTCATTCAATCAGCACTCATTTGCATATGCTAAACCAGTATGCAGCTGGCAGCAAACCTAAACTCATGGCTGCATCTCTGTTTGACAATTTTAAATTATGTATGTTGCTTTATGGGCACAGAGTTCTGGATGAGCTACACACAGCTGACGCACAAAGTCACAATTAAGTGACAGGAACCAGCAGGTAATGATAATTACATATCAAGCTTGATGAGTCCATGTTTCATCATACCCAGGAGTATACAAATACAACTTTTAAACTGCAATGTCCAAAATGCCAAAACGTGTTGAAATGTCAGGATAAAATTCCCTTTTCAAAAGTGAATTCAATATACTTGATTGTTTTTTCAGTCAGCACTGAAGCAGAACCCAAAGCAAGGTTCTTATACCTGCTGTCCCCATTTTTTCCACAGCCTTTTTTCACCAATAAAGCCGCAAATGTCAACCTGCTGGTGGCACTGGATAAAAAGTCAGGGGATCACCAAAGTCATTAGGATGCATCGTCTGGGACAAACGTCTGTGCCCATCCATCAGGTAAATGTCCACATATTTTACTGGCTAACCAAAGTCCCTAGAGCCATGCTACTAGTGTGGCTAAAATAAGAAAATAAACATCACATCACACGTAGAGTCTTTGAGCAATAAATTGTAGAGCATTATTTTTGAATGAGTGGAATTTGGAGCACTAATGTCTTAATGTAACAAATCATACAGAACAATGGTCAGTTGTTAAGGGAATCCAGGAAACCCTTTCCAATGCAATGCGAGATAACTTCTGTGTCTCTACAACTGTTGCAATTATGATTTAGTATCTTTTTTATGGATGCATCTAACAGCATGTGAGCCAAGAGAAAATAAAACTGAATAATCTGCTAGTTGTATATACTGCTGTCATCGTTTCTACCTGAAGGTGTTGTCACTTTATGTCCCTGGATCACTGCCCGTAGACAATATTTACACCTATGAGAACATCTAAGAGCAAGAGTTCAAGAGTTTGCTGCTAAATAACAACCTGTTTAATAAAAGCAACTACCAAATTAATGTCATTATTTTAAAAATATGTGTGCCTATTAATTGGCCTCCAGGTTCTATTTTTAACTAGAAGGGCACTCGGAGAGCGCAGGCCTCCGTATCTTACAATGTTAATGAAAGTAAAACAATATTTGTGTTCATCTTCCCCATGATTCAGATCTGCTCCAATATTTTAATGGGTTCTTCCTTGGCCCATGCTACACCCTTCCACCAAGTTCCCACCAGTAATCAACACAAAAACAATGGAAACAATGTTCACTGTGTTAATTTGCATATTTCAAGCCAGTTACGAGTTATTTTCATATCATACTGGCAAGACCTGAAAGCAATGGCTACCTGGAAGGTATGGGATCAATCTCAGGAGGTATGGTATGCCTAAAAAGTGGTCTGCAGTGATGTACTAAAAGTGATGTGTAGTTAAGAATAGATTTGGGCAATGTAGTAAGGATAATATAAATGTGTGGGGTCTACAGCTTCAAGACACACTTGAGACTTGACTGTACAACAACATTTTACCACAGTGACAAGATTTGTGAAATTCTGACTGCCACCTGGCATTTCTACGTGGCTTTACAAATGTGTGTGCAATGTTGCTTTTTAAATTAAGCAGTGTTTGTTAGTTCTCCTTGTTGCTCTATCATCATGTTAGTGGTGGATGTGTCATACCTCTAGCAGAGTAAACTAAGCATTACCAGGTGCCCCACTAACATGCAGAGTCAACCATGCATGGGAACACACATGGACAGTGGGTAGAGATACAACCTTTTGTTTTACAGGGGCCATAATTAACCCTGGGAGGACTCAGCGTCAGTCTGGGAACAGTAAGCCTGTAGCACAGGAACCGATGGCTCCCAGTAACTGTTTTAGCAGAGAAGTGGGAGGGACATTTATACAGACATGGAAAGCATGGCGATTAGCTAGCGGATACAAGCTTAAGTTATAGAAATGGTCTGAATTTAGATAGCTATTAGGGCTCTGGCTGGAAATGATGTCACCCCTACCGGGTTGAAACCCAAACTATAGCATTACATGCTGCAGACAGACCACCCTGACTGAGGGGTTGACAGTTTAGGCTACTGCGTATATACAAACTTCACAGTGAAAGAACATGAGGACAATATGGTCGGTAGTGCGTGTGCATTACTGGTCCAAATATGTGCTTTCAGACACGCACAATACTAATTTTGGCAATTACATTTGCATTGTGTGAAAACCAGTGTATGACATTTTGAGAGGGAAAATCTACAAAAAAGAGAGGATTTCACATTACACACACTTGGTCCAAGAAATACTATGGTGAAATAATATTCTATTTATTTTGGAGAGCTGAGGTTTTTGTGGCTAAGTAATCAAGCAGACATCTCAATTTTCCAACTAATGTGCTGTGATCTAATGACAAGCAAGAGGAGTTGAGGGAAGAATAATCCCATAAAGCTATTAGAAATATCATATTCAAATGCAAATACAATAATTATGATTTATAGTAATTATGATTAACTGCAGTCATTAGATGAAGATCTATCTGAACATACACACTAAAACAACATTTCATGTGTATTTTGGGGCACTGGTGATGAATGCAGGACTACTTTCATTTCATAATTGATGTGCGTGGAGAAGCACTGTAATCCAACCATGCAATAACACAGGCAGATTTACTTTAGGATAAATACCCTTCTCCTAATGAAGATTTGACTCTCAACAGTAACTGATCAAACTGTGAGGCTGGACGCAGACACAAAGAGCTGAAACCAACTCTACTCAATTTATTTTTGCTGATTTTTTCTCCATTGTCTATCAATTTCGAATGCAAATTCCCGAAATGCACTAGGGAGGGTATAGACTGCAGTGTGCTTCCCTTTCGATACTTGCAGTTGCCAGCTGCCTCTTTTAAACTTTTACCTTTTCACTTTCATGCCATCCCCTTTTGTTCCACCCTACAGTGTGCAGGCACCCCCACCAACCAGAATCACAGGTGACAACATGACAAGGACTCTCGCCGTCTTACATTTGCAAAAACAAGCCTAAGGTACTGCGACAGGGAATCAAACCCTAGGGTCTCTCTGGTAGTGGATAGGAACTTTACTCCTGAACCACTGCCCAACCAGCGTTGCGCTATGTTGTGCACCATACACTACAGTAGCAATAAGGGATATCGGAACCAACCCAGAACAGGTATAGCAAATCAATGCTTAAATGAAAGTAGTTAAAGCTGTCCTGGAAACAATGTAGTGCCACACTGCAGGCTCAGTCTTAGTAAGCATAGCAGGATGAAAAACTGAGACAGCATAATGCATCCAGTATAATAGTGGGGGATTCTAGCATTATCTTAGACGTGCATTGTTAAAACGAGCACTTCTAATATTAAGTATCTAAACCTAACAGATGTGTTTATGGGAATGTTAAAACTATAGAAATAAAATGAGAGTAGACCGGACATTGAACTATCTGTCATTTAATTAGTTCAACAGAAAATGGTGATTGTTGTTAGTTGTTATGGTGACAACACATGTCAGTAAAGTGTCTCACACTCACTAGTTTTATCATTTAAAGGTCCAATGTGTAGGAATTTCTCCCATCTAGCGTTGAGATCATATATCACAATCAACTCTCTCACACCACGCAGTTCAAAGTACGTATTACAGCTACGGTAGCCTTCACGCTTCAAAAAGCTGGTCTCTTGCTCTTTTCAATATCCTTTTTCTTTTTCTGGGCGAAGAAGAAGACTCCTGTTCCTGAACTTTGGATTTTGAATATGTGTGGTCCTCCATGTTTCCTTCTTCAAACTTGCCGGGGCCGGGAAGCTACGATACCCATTAGCAGCACCTGTGAGTTTATCTGTTTATCTGAGTAACAGCGAAAACGCGAAAGGCGGAGCAGTATATCGTGTATGTCCCTTAGCGGCTAACGTATTTCAAGATGGAGCATGAATATGGAGCGTCTACCCCAGTTCATGCGAATGCAAATGTAAAATTTCAAGCCAAGAGGAATACTTGGAATTGATGGTGGTGGTGAATATTCATGAAAAAGGACGAGATTGTGAACCGACAACACAGATTTTGATAATGAACAACTAAACACGTTACACACTGGACCTTTAATGAATAGAATTTGATGACTCACACCTAGAAATATGAAGCAATTAAATCCAGCAGTCCTCAATTCCTCTCTAGCAGCAAGGCAACGGACATAGTGCACAAAAGACGCCTCTCCATGCTCCGCACTACTCCACTGCTCGTTTGTTGCAACACCTAACCTCAGTGAGTCCGCGACTTGCCGTAAGTCGGTTATACAGAAGTTTGTGCAGGAGATAGCCTGCTTCAACGGTCACAGTTCTTTGCAATGGCAAAGGTACACATCAAAATGGCAAAACTCTGACCATCCTGCTATGTTGGTTTGAATGGGAATGTCCGTTCTACCCTCATTCTATTTCTATGGTAAAACATTTATGCTATTTATCAAAAGTAATGTAATTTCTGTGGCAGAAATCTCCTGCTAGACAAACGGTAAGTGAGCAAATTTTCCCAGACTACAAGATGTTTTATAGCCTTGTTATCATATTTTTAACAATTACCAGATGTATTGTTTTTGTTAGACAAGTTATCTACAAACCATAGAAGAAAACCTAAGATGGCTGCACCGGGTCAAAGGATACTTATCTCATTATCACGTTGCGCCATCATCTCCTTTAATCTGGTCATTTCTGCGGTAGAGTGGTTGCTGTCTTGAATTACCGCTTCCCTCACTGTTGCTGCTGGTGACGCTCGCCCATCACTGTGCCTATTTCCTCCATCTTGCTTGTTCATGATCATTTTCTGTAAAAAAAAAAAAAGATTGTTGACCTTTAATGGTAGTTAAGAGAATGGTATTTTTTTCTTTAATATTACATAATCTGGTTGTTAAGAATTGAATTCATTCATTCATTCAGGGGGTTTCCATGACCTGAAATGTTTTTTTTAGGTAAATAAACGTCTACAGGAAAAGTCAGCCTACTATCTACTACACTTGGCTTTGCAGTATACTTATATATACTGTTTACACTTATACATAAACAACCAGCTAATGCCATGAATGAAAACGAGCTGGAAAATACATTGTGGAATCGATGATGATGATGATGATGATGATGATGATGAATAATTTTATTTCGGTTAACATGGAACAAAGAATAGGCTGAAGCCAAGGCTTATTTTTGCCTATCCTATCCCACAATCCCTATAGAATCACCCAGAAATTCAACAAAACTAAATCTTAATCAATCTGGAAAGTGGTGCTCTTCTAAATTCTGTGATAGTCCCTAAACATTAATTAAATTCCCCTCTTTTCCCTGTCTGTAACATAACTCATAACATCATTTCAATGATACACCAGGCTAAAAGACAGGTGGAAAACATGTTAGGATTGGAGCTTTTTCCACTTGGAGAAGACACAGTAGAAGAGAAAAGTACAGATGAGGGGGGAGGCTGGTCCCAGACAGTTTTGGGAACATACGCTGTATGGAAGCCCACTGAAGAAGATAGTTGATTTGGGTTGGGTTGAGGTTCCCCCGTTTTGTAAAATGACTTTTCAACATCATGCCACCACTGTGACAACATACCTAGAGTGCTAAATCACTGAGGTCAAACTGCTCATCTATGCTCACAGTGCTGAAAAGATAAAACTGCAGATACGCACTGTGCTTGAACATCACCCTAAAACAAGGACACGCGTGTTGAGCATGAAGGAGCTAGCCAGTGTTGAGAACAAAGAAGAAAGAAATCAAATTCAAACCAGATCCAAATTCCTACAGAATCACTGGACTGTGTGACTGGGGTGATGCACAGAGGAATGTAAACTGAACAGGAGATTTGTGGATCATAACAAACTGAGGGAGAGATAAACAGACATTCAAGTGGGATCTGGAACTGCTTCTGGTGACTGCTCCAACTCCAACAGAACCAGAGCGCAGGAACAGTGTGAGCAACGCAGTGTTTCCCCTAAGCTCGTTAAGCAGCAGTGGGCCATCGGCTGCTGTTTGAGAAATGTTGAATACAGTCTATAACCAAAAGAAAAACTTGTTTCTACCAACATTTGGTAAACAACATGCAATTGCAAACTTTTTCTGTGGCAGTCTGCATGACAAATTGTCTGTGGATTGGCCATAGAGCCAAAACCAAAATGATGCCCATACCCTACTTTTATAAAACAATAAAATAAATAAATACACAGGAAACACAATGACATTAATTAATATTAAACAATATTTGGAACCCTAAATGTTTAATAATGATGGGTAAATATGTTCACTGACCCATTCATAACAGGTTACTACACGAGCTTACTTTCATTATGAGTGCTTTTAGTATCAAATGAATTATTGAATTATCTTTTTTTATTATTATTATTGTTCAGTCTAGTGTTTAGTCTGCAAAATATCCAAAAGTAGTTCTGAGCAGAGCCCAAGGGCCCAAGTGGACAGCTTCCATTTGACTGACAGATAATTGGTCCGCGTATCATCTGATCATTCGATATATAATCTCTCCAGCGTGTTCTGGGTCTACCCGGGACCTCTTATCCATTGGACGTGCCAGGTAACTCCTAGGAGGCATCCTGATCAGATGCCTGAATCATTTCAACTGGCCTCTTTCGACGCAAAGGAGTAGCGACTCTAACCTTCTGAGCTCCCTCCGGAAGTCTGAGCTCCTCGCCCTATCTCACATTATAGCACCTTGCCTCTAATGAGATGGCAAATAAGTGCGAAACGCCAAGCGTCTAGACTTAAGTTAGGCCGTAGGAAAATCAACAGCACTGGATAAAATTGGGAATCACTGGATCGGAAAATATTTTCACTTTCTAGCCATGTCCTCAAGAATTAAGCATACAATTTCCAGTTAGGTTATGGTTAGGCCTAGAATAAGAACATGTTAAACATCAGCTTTTTTCTGAAGATAAATGCATTTGCTAGGGTTAGTATTACCCACATTAAAATAGGAAAGTACATTTTAGTTAGTAAAGCATTTTTCCGGCAGAAGACAGTAGAGGGAGCTATTTAGAAGAGGTGATTGGTCAGCTGGTCAGTATGCAGGGGAATGTCACCTTACTGATCAATTGTGTTCTATATCTTTGTCTTCTGGCAATCCAATGTTACAGTGAAGATACACCTCAAGCACTAAAACCAACTAACAGAATCCAAACTTATATTTTAATGAACTAGCGTAGCAAACTGAACTGAAAATATCTTCTGCTGCCACACAAGCATGGTGCTGTCCCATAGACCTTGTCAATGGAAAGGAGAGGGGAAATGATGGATCGATAGAGAGAATAGACACAGATAGGGGGTTACACAGGGAGACATGCATGCAGATACTGTACATGAAGAGACCACTGTACATATATTACCTTCAGCAGGGAGAAACAGAACTGGATTTTCCTCATGTCTGGTCCCAATGACAGTGTCACATCTGGATCAGAGTCATTCAGAAAGGCCTTGACTAACTCTTCTAACCTAGACACACAGACACACAGACACACAACCAGATACTAGTAATACCAAATCTTAAACCAATGCCACATTCCATGTTTCAATCCTTCTCCATCACACTTAGCACAGGCTCAACCGGCACTCAGACAGTTAATATGTATACCTAAGGAGTGCTTCTAATGTTTAAAATGTGGGTCTGGTCAAAGAAAACTATTTACTTAAATGTGTGTTCCAGCTCCACTGGGCCGGTCTGTTGATAAACTATCAGTGGATGATAGTCCAAACATTGGTTCTTCAAGCTCTGGAACGGGCCACTGGAAAAGACCAACAGGCAACCGTCCAGACATATCCAATGTAGGCACGATAACGTGTGGTTTTTATTTTCCACTGTAACATGTTCAGCACAGAAACACGCTAGGTTTACATGACGAAGGACTTAAAACAAACGTAGTGGTCTTCTTTCAGGGCCCTGCGAGACATCAGTGGTTTTGTGATACAATAATTCTGGAGAATGCCCTTTAATGCCATGTACAATATTTTGTAAGAGAACAAACAGCATCTGTCAAACACCAGAATTTGATAGTTTCCAAATTGTTTTTCCAAGGCGTAAGGTGATATGTTATGTAGCAAATGGAGCAAACTAATATTGTATTTAGAAAACAAATTTAAATTGACTTCAGCTTGTATGGAAATGGATTGATACTGAACCTTAGAAAGCACTGAAGGGAGCAAAATATTCTTCTGGAAAAAATCCGTATGCCTGAGGATATATGAGCGTTATGGAAATGTGACAACAAGTAAGCCGAGGTATGTGCAATCACTAATGGGGATGAGTCAAGGCATAAACAACAAACAAACAGCAACAAAAAAGTCAGCATGTAGAGTGAATGTGGTCACAACAGACATTATTAAAGGTTCCCTGTGTGAGTTTGACCACAAACAGGGGGAAATCGAGGATAATCACTTGGATAGAGAGCAAATAATAAAGAGGTGGACTAAGGAGCGGTACATTAATCAGCACGGAAGCAGCGATGTGCCAAGTCCTGGATGGAACCTCTGGCTTGAACTCTGGCCCTGACTGACTGGGTCCCTCTGCCATTTGAGTATAGGAGCAGAACTAAAGCAGTTCTAGCTGGAGCAGAGCCCTGGGAAACTCCATTAGATCTGGTTAAGCCTCAGTGAATGAGGTTTCAACTCAGCACCGATGCATAGCCAACAGCATAAGTTATGTAGGCACTTTAGGCTAACTCCAAATACTTATAAATTGTGAAACATATTTGCTCAAGAACTTCTGGGGTTGTGAGCATAACAAATACAAACGAGAGTCCAAAAAAAGAGCATCTGCTCTCTTCCCTGAGTCTGAGGCGCAATGTAAACATCCTAGAAGGCTGACAGGGCCAACGCAGCAATACACGTCTGCACTGTCCTGAGATGACTGGCTCACAGGTCACATTATACACACACATATATTGTACAACCCGTGATCCTGTGGCAAAAGGCCTCCTGTGAGCTCCTTAGAACATTCCTATTTCACTCAGACAGAGTGTGTTACCTCCCTTCATCTGGTATCTGTAAATCTAAAGAAAGCATCACAGGCCATATTATCTAGGTTATGCAGAGAGACTGACTGGATTGAAGGGACGAGGAATCAAGAAACAGGAAGTGACATACTTCTGGATCTCCTCCACAGTAAGCTGGTCATCTCTCTGTTCTCCTGTCACCATGGCCAGATCTTCCTTCAGAGACTGGACTTCCCTCTTCAAACGGGCTATTAGCTGAAATACACACACACACACACACACACACACACACACACACACACACACACACACACACACACACACACACACACACACACACACACACACACACACACACAAAAGCAGGGTTAAAAGGTCTTCTATACAGTATGTGCACATACACACAATGTAAAGCAGCGCACATTTGCACCTACAGTACAAAACAAAGACACACACTCACGCACAAAGCGCTCACAGACCGAGGCTATTTCGCTGCTGCCAACTGATGAGACAATCCTTGGTGGTTTTGCAGCCTATCTTGCTGATGCATTTTGAGGACAAACTTAAGTGATTCCAGACAACTGGATGCTCCAGCGAGAAAATGCAGGAAGCAAAACATAAATTAGCATTAAAGAGCTACGGTGGCAAAAAAAAAAAAAAAGGACACATAAAACCTTCTGCTGCTGTCTGTCCACACGTGTTTGGTTAAGGCCTTGCATACTGAGCCAACGGGGTGGCTGCTGTTAGTAACCGCTGTCCAGGTCTGGTTACTGTATATATATAAAGGCAAAATATCTCACCAAGACCAGACATAGCTTCTTAAATAAGTACTTAGATAGTAATCTTTGTAAAAAGAAAACCAAGCAAGAATGTCAAAAATCAAGATCAGAGGAGAGGGACCGTGTGAAGGGATTAAGACATAGTTTTTAATAACAGCCTAAAGCATCATTCCATGAATTAATACTGACAGCAATATGCTAATCTGTGTACCCCAAGTACCGGTTTCTCCACCTGCTGAGCACAGGAAGGCCAGAGAAAGCCGTTTTTTATCAAACAGTATACTATATATGATTTAAAAAAAAAGCTATTTAAAGCTATAGTGCATAGTTTCTGTCGCCCCATGAGGAATTATAAGTAATGGCAACAAAACTGTCCACATGATACAGCCTTCCCGTGATCGCACACATGCACCCCCCCACCCCTCCTCCACGCAGTTGCCAGTAGCCAAGGAGGACACAGAGGATTAAAAAAACATGATGGACTCTTCAGAAGAGGTCATTATGGTCACTCGAGTTTCTGCGCGTAAAAGTCGTCGGACGCCACAATCTTCTGAACATAGCCATACTGAGAAATCCAGAGAGAGTTGTGTGGAGCTGATAGTCTTAATTAGCTTTGTAGCAACTCATTTGGCAACGGCTTGAATGTAACGGACCTTTATTAATATCAAAAAATTACGTACTAAATCTTTAAGGTATGAAAGGAGAATCCACCAAATACAGGCCCTGGCCTTGTTGAAATATAACCTTTCATCTTTGGAGATAAGCATGTGGCTCTCTGTTTTTCCTTGCTGAAAGGGTGCATGCCTACAGAGGTCATTCTAAGTGGCCTCATGTCAGTCTAGGCAGGGATTAGCAGCGTCTAGCTACCTAGCACCTAAAGGATTAGTGAGCTCAGGTCATTAATGAAGTGGCATTACATGTACGTAGGAGTAGCCATAAAGAATTGATTTTGACAATTACAGCTCTTCTGATGGGACAGAACCATTTCAAGTCGGTGTATTGGCCAAGTCAGTGTATGGGCTTTTCTGTGTTTTAATGCTCCATTGACAATAAGATGTGCACAATTTGGATTGACTGAGTAATCAACTGGGCATCCGTATGATTTACTCAAACAGTAGCTGCCAAGTTATAAAAGAAATGGTATTTCTTTAAGAAATTGAATGCTGATGAATTAAACGGATGTTTCACCTGCTGATTTTAATGCCATTACTTCTACACCTGGCAAGAACTCAGTTCTCTACATTACTAACAGAGCTTGTCCTACTTAATTCTTTGTTGTTCGTGCAACAGACCTGTTAAATGGGATTAAATCCTAAATCTCCTGGTCCACACCAGGAGCAAGAGGTTAGAGGTGAGCCCACTTGACATGTGCCCATATTTTGATGCTGAGCAGTTATTAGCAGTGTGCCGTAACTTGAACTTGAAGTGCTATGGGGTTAGGGCCACATACAGACAGGTAGCTCATTAGCTAATTGTACGAGATGTTACCTGGTCATTCATTCTATGCAAAATCCCTTGAAAAGGGGGAATCAGTGCAATTAGAGGATGACCTTTTCTACATTACATCTAAACACAGACGTACGGTATAATTACATGTAAATGGTAGGGACAGTAGGCCAACACCAAAATCAAAGGATGGTGTAGTTATTGAAAGCAAGCCAGACCAGTTGTAATAAGAAGTCTGCACAAATCACACCACAAAACAACTCACACTTAACCACCTAAAAAATTTTTTTTTTCTTTTTTTCACATGACCGAGTTTCATTCTTCAGTATCCCACTTAACTATCGCCACTGAATTTGACCACACCTCAAAATACTAAAGCAGACTGAAAGGCTGGAACAGTCTCAGTGGAAAAGAGCAAATACAACAGAAAGCTGCAACTGTGTGCTAGAGTCACACAGTGACACTCCTGACATAAAGTTGCTAGGCAGCAAGAAAGTTCAGAAAAACTAAACAAGGTAAAAAGTCAGACTGAGTCATATAGTTTAGCAAAGCATCGCCACTTCGAGCAAACACATCTTCTAACTGGAAAGTCAAAACCAGTCAGACATTGTCAACTTAAAATGCTCTAGAGAAAAAACAGACCTGCAGTGTGGTTTTGGGTAGGTGCCACTTAGCTAAATGAACATATCACCCCAAATCCACCCCATATCATATTTTTTAACATCATAGCTGGCTATCCCTAACCAGAGCCGCTCCCTGTATCTCTTTTTTGAAACCTTGGTCTGATGTAATTCTCTCCCAGCTGCATCCTGAAAAAACTGACCGCCTGTTGTTGGTCAGCGGAATCGTGCAGTCTATTTCAGAGCGCTGAGCCCACATTGGTACCACAGCACCACGGCAGGCTTCCATACACTCTGAATAAAAACTGACTCAGGCCATGTGACTGATGATGCCAGTATAACCTATGGAAACCCAAGTCAGTGCAATAATGCAACATGTAGATTGTTCTGGTGATGGAAAAAGCAACACTGCATGTACAGTATGTCTGTGTTTCTGTCTATGTGCTGACAAACATTCTACACAATAAACTGACTTGTATAAACAGTCCTACCTTTAAATTAAACATATTCTTCTTAAATACCAACTAACCTGTGCAGAAAAACACAGTAACTGTAAGCACTATAACCACAGCTTACATATCAGATGCATATGTATTATACAGTATAGTATGCCACCTACAAACATGCTGCTATTTATGAAGTCCTAGTTTCCCACTACACCTATCATGGGCAAGGTCTTTGACCGCCACAACAAAATGATAACACATGGGCTGTGTTCCATGCATGGCACCACTTAGGCATTTTAGACTAAGGCAAGGAGCACTGTACGGAACCACACCCCTACACACAAACTCTCTTACGTCCTCAGACAAGATAGATGAGGGACCTACCTCTGTAGGGAGAGCAACCTCCCGCAGGAATTTTCACACCCGCTTCCCAAACATGTCTCTGGTGGGCTATAAGCAGGATTCTGTTTGACTCACAGGTATGCGCTAATCAGAGCTGTCTTCTCAAGCAAGATGTTGTATGTATCTTTAAGTGAAGGGAGACTCCAGGTTCAGGAGGGTCACTCAGCCTCCTATTACCCTCCGCTTAGCTGCATAACAACCCCTTAAGATCAACTTTTCTGACCCTAAAGAATTAGAGAAAGAAGTTTGATGACAATTCAGTTCAAGTCAAACTAAGCACCCCCTGCACACAATGCTTAACTTTCTCTTAAGTACACACTTGAAATAAAAATAAAAAGATGGTGGACGCATCTTGGAAGATCCATTAACTGTTGACAATTTCCTCTGAATGCAGACCAGGGTCAGCCTGGTCTAAATGGAGGATCAGGACTGACCTTAGTGCTTTTAGAGAGACCAACAGAGCCAACCTTATATGGTGTGGTCACTGTGGCGGACTTCGTTACGATCACAGGTCACTTTCAACACCTCATTCTTTTTCCTGTCCACGAGACTTGTTAAATGTTTGGTCTGGTCTGGCTGGTTTCCTGCTGTTCAGGCTTTGAGGAAGTGCATTGTGTAGCCTGTGGGTTACAGTATAGGACCATTAAGGCAGCGTGTGGTCTGAACGATGTACCAAACAGTGCCTGCAAGATTGTGAAAAGCAAAATCCAGGTTTCAAATCAATTGCTACAGCCGGCATGTCCAATTGACAGCGTGCCTTTAGACGGGGGCAGGCCAAAAATGGGAGTCTGAGTGTCACCCCAAACCACGATAAGTGACATCATTCAAATCTTAAAACTGCATTGTTGGCTTAACTTCTTTTCCTCAGTAAAACAGGCAGAGAGATAGAGGGAGAGACAGAAACGGGAGCAACGAACAAAATGAGAAACACACTTAAAAGCCATAAACAGAGACAAGAAATTTGCCTGCAGAGTTTGGGTTTGCCTAGAGCTGTAACTGTGCCGGACCCAATTGGGAGCAGCCAGACACTGTCACAATTACTGGGCTGACCGCAGACTCTCTTAAAAATACCTCTGTAGGGTTTGCAATTGGCCAGCCAAGTCTCACTTGCAGTAATACAGTAGCAGTTGATCCTCAGGCAGATATGGGTGGGAGTGGAGGAAGTGGATATAGCTGTGATGACTTACTTAGACTTAGTGTATATCCCCCAAGCGGCCTTCACAACAACTACCAGGTCTGCTTCCTGTCGTACTGCAGCAGGGGAAGGTGTGACAAGTATTGTAAAAAGGAGAAAGTGAAGATGGGCTGAAGTTTTCTGAAAAATCTGTTATGTGACAAAAACTTGTATTCAACCTGACCCTGTATAATAGGGGTTCTATCAAGATTGCCTAATCAACATCACAATAAGTGGATATCTGTAGCCTTTGTTGTTGCCAAAAATCTGTTGTTTTTTTTTAAATGGAGAGAAAGCAGTGCTCCACACATTTAAGATGTGACAGATGCACTGTTGAACATACATGTAGACTCTCTAGATGAGAATAATTTAATATGGTCACCTTTCTTAGCAGCAGACATCAGACAACAGACAATATACGTAGTTAACAAATGAAAGGGTTGTTTCTCAATTAAACATGTAGTTTGCACTAATGCACATCACCACTTGCTACAGCATAGTAACAAGCTTAAGACTAGTTAAGACTAAACCAACCCATTTGTTTTTCTATAAAAAAATAAATTCTCTCTCCCTAAGTTATGTCATTGTCATTTTATTTATTTATTATGTGTATATGTATGTATGTATGTATGTATGTATGTATGTATGTATGTATGTATCTGTATGTGTGTATGTATGTATGTGTGTATGTATGTATGTGTGTATGTATGTATGTATGTATGTGTGTATGTATGTATGTATGTATGTATGTATGTATGTATGCGTGTGTGTATGTATGTATGTATGTATGTATGTATGTATGTGTATGTATCTGTATGTGTGTATGCATGTGTGTATGTATGTATGTATGTGTGTATGTATGTATGTATGTATGTATGTGTGTATGTATGTATGTATGCATGTGTGTATGTATGTATGTGTGTGTGTGTGTATGTATGTATGTGTGTATGTATGTATGTATGCATGTGTGTATGTATGTATGTATGTATGTATGTATGTATGTATGTATGTATGTATGTATGTATGTGTATGTGTGTATGTATGTGTATGTGTGTATGTATGTGTGTATGTGTGTGTATGTGTGTGTATGTGTGTATGTATGTATGCGTGTATGTGTGTATGTATGTGTGTATGTATGTATGTATATTTTTTTTCTTTTTTCGTTATTGTTTGGTCTGTTTGTTTTAGCATTGTTGCTTGCATCTTGGTTTGTTTGATTGGTTCTTTGGAATTGCATAATACATTCCCTGTATAAGATGCAAACTATTGCTGCTCTGTTTGATTTTTGTTTGAAAAGAAAAAAATAATAATAAAAAGTAAAAAAAAAAAAAAAAAACATCGTCAAGGGTTAACCTGGCTAAACTGCTCAGACAGTCTCTCATGTGATTTTCTATTACTTGGTCGGGTTGAACAACGTCGTGAGCAACTGCTTTTTTTTATTATTATTATTTTTTTTTTAAAAAGGGCATCAAGTATGGCAATATACAAGTTATATTCACATTCCAATTTAAATAGATTTTTAATTTTTTTTATAATAATCATTTTCACAATAAAATAGGTGCTCCTATGCTGACTGCTTGCACATACCGAGGTGGCTTCTATATAATGCAGCACAGGTAATGTTAGCCTACACGAGCAACTAGCATGATTTTAAACCAGCTCTATGTCACGGCAGTGTATGTGCAGATGATCAGCTTCTCTCCATGGCAGCAGCTATCAGTTTGTTAGTAGTATAACCTTTTTATTTTTTCCAGACACGGAGTAATACTTAGTGTGCAAAGGAATTAGACATCGTAGCCGTGGTATATGGTTAATATATCACGGCTTTGAACCAATCAGATTGGTCGATTTAAGATACCCATTTTATAATGTATATGAATATGTAACAAAAGGTGGAAATGTAAAAAATGCAGTGGCCACTGTAACTATATATGTTGCAACAATCCAATGACTTATTATCATCAAAACTTTCATCATCTACACTGGCCTCTTTTCTAACTTACTAAGAAAAAAACTGAAAGTAAACAGGCTGCCCACTCTCTTTTTTTAAATGTTACACTTTGTCCTCAGATGTACAACATCTGGGCAGGAATGCGTGCAATTTGTGCTTCCTCGCATGAATGTGTGTAAAGACATATACAGTATACACATCAGTCTCCAGCTGGAGGCTTTCTTAAGTGGTTGTAAGGTATTGGAATAAAATATGCCAGAACAGAAATGGAGGCATGTAAACAAGACAGTGAGAAAATGCAAACAGGACCTGTGAGCAGTCTAATACCACAAGACGGACAGGCGTCCACGTGTTGAAGGTGGAAAACTGCTTCTTTCAGAATGACACGTGGCACTAGAAAAACTAATTTGGTACTGGAAACCTAAAGAGGACACTTAGGCACACGGTAGGTTACATTTAGAAGCTGGATTCTCACTACAACTCATTGGCTGATCAATTTAAGGTCTGGAAGCTATGAGGAGGGTCTGGCCATAATAAAACAGCACATTCAGTCATGCTTCTGTGGTGTGATTGTGTGGCTAAGCTATGGTATTTGTAGGGACTGGGGAAGTGATGTGAGTGTCTGGCGCTCTCACCAGGGCTGGATCCAGTTCTTCATTCAAAATCGCCTCGTTCTTGATGAGAGACACGCGCTGAGCAAAGCGACATGTAGAGATGGACTCCTGGAAAAAACAGTGTAAAAAATATATTTTAATGTTTTCTGCCTGAGGAAAGAATATTACCCTTAAATACTCCTTGTTCATGTAGTACTCATTTGATACATTTACTCAAGAAAATGCATGTAAGGACTCAAGAAAGATGACAAAATGTTAATATATCTATACAAAACAAAGTTTTTTTTTCTTCATTTCTATGAAGCAGAATATACTGTACATAAGTTGTCTGTTTTAAAAATATAATAAAATATTGTTAATGCTTAGTTTGAACACCAAGAGAACCCAGATAATGTTTCAGAAAAGAAAATGTACAGTCAGGTCCATAAATATTGGGACATCGACACAATTCTAATCTTTTTGGCTCTATACACCACCACAATGGAGTTGAAATGAAACGAACAAGATGTGCTTTAACTGCAGACTTTCAGCTTTAATTTGAGGGTATTTACATCCAAATCAGGTGAACGGTGTAGGAATTACAACAGTTTGTATATGTGCCTCCCACTTTTTAAGGGACCAAAAGTAATGGGACAATTGGCTGCTCAGCTGTTCCATGGCCAGGTGTGTGTTATTCCCTCATTATCCCATTTACAAGGAGCAGATAAAGGTCCAGAGTTCATTTCAAGTGTGCTATTTGCATTTGGAATCTGTTGCTGTCAACTCTCAATATGAGATCCAAAGAGCTGTCACTATCAGTGAAGCAAGCCATCATTAGGCTGAAAAATCTAAACAAACCCATCAGAGAGATAGCAAAAACATTAGGTGTGGCCAAATCAACTGTTTGGAACATTCTTAAAAAGAAAGAACGCACCGGTGAGCTCAGCAACACCAAAAGACCCGGAAGACCACGGAAAACAACTGTGGTGGATGACCGAAGAATACTTTCCCTGGTGAAGAAAACACCCTTCACAACAGTTGGCCAGATCAAGAACACTCTCCAGGAGGTAGGTGTATGTGTGTCAAAGTCAACAATCAAGAGAAGACTTCACCAGAGTGAATACAGAGGGTTCACTACAAGATGTAAACCATTGGTGAGCCTCAAAAACAGGAAGGCCAGACTAATCTAAAAAAGCCTTCACATTTCTGGAACAACATCCTATGGACAGATGAGACAAAGATCAACTTGTACCAGAGTGATGGGAAGAGAAGAGTATGGAGAAGGAAAGGAACTGCTCATGATCCAAAGCATACCACCTCATCAGTGAAGTATGGTGGTGGTAGTGTCATGGCGTGGGCATGTATGGCTGCCAATGGAACTGGTTCTCTTGTATTTATTGATGATGTGACTGCTGACAAAAGCAGCAGGATGAATTTTGAAGTGTTTCGGGCAATATTATCTGCTCATATTCAGCCAAATGCTTCAGAACTCATTGGACGGCACTTCACAGTACAGATGGACAATGATCCGAAGCGTACTGCGAAAGCAACCAAAGAGTTTTTTAAGGGAAAGAAGTGGAATGTTATGCAATGGCCAAGTCAATCACCTGACCTGAATCCGATTGAGCATGCATTTCACTTGCTGAAGACAAAACTGAAGGGAAAATGCCCCAAGAACGAGCAGGAACTGAAAACAGTTGCAGTAGAGGCCTGGCAGAGCATCACCAGGGATGAAACCCAGCGTCTGGTGATGTCTATGCGTTCCAGACTTCAGGCTGTAATTGAATGCAAAGGATTTGCAACCAAGTATTAAAAAGTGAAAGTTTGATTTATGATTGTTAATCTGTCCCATTACTTTTGGTCCCTTAAAAAGTGGGAGGCATATATACAAACTGTTGTAATTCCTACACCGTTCACCTGATTTGGATGTAAATACCCTCAAATTAAAGCTGAAAGTCTGCAGTTAAAGCACATCTTGTTCGTTTCATTTCAACTCCATTGTGGTGGTGTATAGAGCCAAAAAGATTAGAATTGTGTCGATGTCCCAATATTTATGGACCTGACTGTATATTCACTACTGACAGAGCTAGCTCGCAAGGCCAAAGGGCCTATAACATTTCACCTAATAACCTTGTTTCTTCACACTTTTTGAGCAATCTACCAGAATATTCTGGCTTACATTAGGCAGTCCATCCTTACATCAAGGTTCCTCTTGTCCACTGCCATAGTGGCAATCATGGTAGTCATGCAGTTGCCCCCAAGGCTGTCCCTCAGCACAGACGTCAACATGGAGTTCCTGTAGGGAATGTGGGAGCGGTTCTTCTCGGACAAAGCTATGATCACCTGAAGAAGAGCAGTGAAAAGTCTCTATGTAAATCAAGACTGAGATGGAGGTAGCAAATGAAATGCCTGATTGTAACATAAAGAACATGTCATTACTCTTTCCAACAGTGTGGGCCATTGCTGTTCATACAGTAGCTGCAAGATGGCCATTAATCAATGTCAAATGTCTGACCTAAAATAAATTATGATGAGACTTCTAGTAGACTGAACTACATGCTACATGTCTTCCCCCACTCTCCCCCTCCCCCTTTCCTGTCTACAGATGTCCTTTCCTATTCTCCTAATTAAAGATTAAAAATCTTTATATTGTTTGTACAATACATTTTAAATGAAAAATGATGTTTCAGAAGTGGGTACCTGCTCCAAGTAGTGGAGGGAGAGGTTGATGTACTTGGCCTCAGTGAGCAGCTGCCCATTCAGGCCAGTCTTGCTAACTCGATCCGATCCAGCCAAGTCCACCAGGTGGAGCTTGGAGCGCCGCAGGGTGGCCGAGCCCGGCTCACGTCTGCACAAGTGCACAGTGAAAATGCAGTGGGAACGTGTGGAAGCCTGGTTCATCGGAGTCTGAAGATGAGAGAAGAAAAGGTGACGGAACATTTTGAAAATCCTGTAATATTCTAAGGTGTGCTTGAGAGTATTTGGAATCCTCTAAAATTGGTACACATGAAAAAAAAGGAAAAATAGGGAATTTTATTCTCCATCTGCCGTACTTTCCATATTGAAACAACAAAAAACATGTTTCCTTTGATTCTTATTTTGTCTTGCTCATGCTGGTTTGAAGATCAAAAGGCACACCATGTGTAACCAATGAGCAGCTTTACAAAAGCTGAGGTTGACTTTCAGATGATCAGTAAAACAGCAGAAGTCAGGTTGAGACCAGGAGGGGACAGAAATAGAGTATGAGTCACTCTGCACAAACAAGTTTTATTAACTAGAGGCGTTACTCATAGGGTCCTTGATGAGAGGGTAAATAGAGGAAATGGACATTCACTGACATGGTGCTGATCGGAGACATCTTTTTTTGTTTTCTTGTACGCAGCTAGGACACATGATGGTGGTTTGAAAGAACAGCTAGAACGAAGGTTTCTCCTGATGATATAGTACATTCTTGCCTTGAATTAGCTTTTGATCGAGGCTGAGATTCTTTCCCTTTTGTGAAATGGCCGATTGATCTAAGACATGGACATGACTTACTTTTTCTCTCTACTCGAAAACATCATCAGAGACATACCAGGTCATTCATTTTAAAAAGGTGCTCTGACCCTGACTTCTTGTTGGCGTAAATGTGCCAACACCTGCTTGTTAGGGTCGTGTGTGATGGAAGTTTCTAGGACAGCAGGGTGGATAAAGATGACTTCAATAATAAAGATGAGGAAAACCAAACTGTCTTTGTTTGTTTTATTCAAGCAGAAATACTACTTTCACAAAACATCAGAGTGCAGTCTGAAAGAGTCATCAATATAATTGCTCGCGAGCAGGACAGCTGGTTTCACTACACTGTTTTAGGGTGCAGTGAAAGAGCTCTCAAAGTACATGCATAAAGTCAGTCTCTTTATACACAGAAAACACAAAAAACACTTGAAGAGGAAACCCAACGGTCAACGGTGTCTGACGCCTAGAAAACAGCTAAAAGGGTAAAATAAAGCCTTAAGAGTAGGAAACGTCTGAATGCACTTGTCAAGGTGCGATGCATGTCTCGTCGCCCTCCCGCTTCTATGTCTGAAAATGTGTGCTTCTATGTCTGAACATTTGCCATCTCTATGACCCTTAGGTCAAACCACAGTATGTGTGATGTCCATTTTAGCAGGTGCTGGCGCATTATCACAAAGAAACAGTTTCCCCTTTTGCACTGGATAACCTTTTCAATACATCAGTGTTCATATGTTCTCTTGTTACAAATAAGCATGATTATACATTTTCCATTACAACAGCTCACGACAGATCTTTCACTATCTTAACCCACCGCTGTCATCTCTTTCCTCAGTCCAAATTCCCTTCACTCTGCACACGGCCATGTTTGCTCCTCAGGGTTTCCCTTAAAGTAATATGAAACAGCCCTTGAAACAGATGTTGACAAGGGATCACATACCTAATAGGATTGAATAAAAGGGTCAAGGGTGTTGAAATCAGTTTTACAGTCTCGCCACTGACAGCTATGTTCCACACCAACCAAATTCGGGTTAACCTTGATAAGTAGCCCATACAGTTTGTCAAATTCCAGACATGTCGCTGTCAGTGGAAAGATGTGCTCCAGGTCATGGCTTTTTCTGCAGGTTTAGGCTACTGGCTGCCACATATATAGTTAGTGGTGCTGTTAAACTGTCTTAATTTTTACTGACAGGTGTTTCTCTTGTTGTGTTCCCCCCATTTATATCAATGTTTCAAAAACTGAACATTAGAGCCTTAATGAAGGTAGGCTTTATTGCAGAGCTGTTGTATTAGGCTGAATTCATTTTTAGCTAAGTGTTAGAGATGCACCGATAGACCGGCCGGTGACCGGAATTGGCCGATTTTCACGTGCTCAGCCATGACCGGCGACCGGCAGGTCAGTCTGACATATGCCGATTTCATGCCGGTCAATGTTACAATTAACTGACAACATAAGTTATACAAGTTACAGTTCTCAAGGACGCACGCACACATGGACGCGACAGCACAGTCTCTTTTTCCTTTCTCTCAACTTTTCCGCCGTGTGTTGTGCGTACCCGCTTGCGGTGTGAAGCGCGTGTCCGCGCTATTCTCGCACATGTAGGGAACCTCGTGAATTAACCTGCAACATGTCAGCTGTTTGGAAATTCTTCAGCGTGTGTGAAGAAGATAACAAGTTTGCAATATGCAACACCTGCAAGGAAAAAGTAAGGCGTGGAGGGACGACACCAAAAAAAAAAAATCACATTTTTTTTAGTTGGATATTGGATGTGAAAAGAAGGAAATGGTTCTTCCATAACATTGGACTTTAGATGTGTGTGAATTTCCCACACCAGGAGTAATTTATATAGTTCTATTTTATAGTGATCCATTATCTGTTCAAAATATGTTCTATGCAAAATGTTCTATTAAAGAAAAGATAGAAAATAAATATTTGTGTGTGCTGTAAAGTGGTTAGAAAAAATGAAATCGGAATCGGCTAAAATCGGTATCGGCCGGCCTAACTCAAAGAAAATCGAAAATCGGAATCGGCCTAGAAAGTTGTAATCGGTGCATCTCTACTAAGTGCGATATATAAGTGACTGTTAATGCAAGTAATACAGCGGAAATAGATACCAGCACTCATGGAAGACAGTTAGAAGCATTACACTAGCAGCTGTCCATAGATAAGAAGTGACTGTTGGCTCTTATCTCTGAGGGATCCTCACCAAGTTGTGTGCATGCATTGTGTGCGATAACTTCATTTAGATATCACCAGACATAAAGGTTTCTTTTGAATTCCTAGAAAAAGTCTTGGCATAAAAGAGTATGGACAACAGCACATCACGCACAGTATGTAAATTTCGAGGGTTACAGACTGCGTGTTCATGTCTACAGAGGAAAAGGTGTCCACACAGGGACATTAAAGTATGTCTTAGAAGTGAAAAAAACAGCAGGACAATGCCATCTCATTGGAGACACTTCCTTTATTTTTCTGTGTTCTCAATTGACCACATGTTGATCTTACATGCACCACATGCTGACCACACACAGTGCTGCGGTGGGTCAGCATAAAGGGGCAATCTGGTGCTACAAACCCTGAAACACTTAGAGATCGCTGATTCAAAAGACTAAAAGTGAAGTTTCATTCGGACCACCTGCTATGCACCCCCACAAGTTCAAGAGGCAGTTAGGATGTAAAAAGGGAGAAAGATCCAGGCCCTGAACCCCCACATGTAAAGGGAAGTGAAACAAGGAACGCAGAAAAAAGACCAGATGAGAGGAAATGTTTCCTGGTGAGGTCGAAGGAAGGGTGAGGAGTTGCAAAGGTGCATTTTATTTCCTGTCCAATAAAAGTGTAGAGGGGATTGCCAAGTCTCAAAGCGAGTGAGCTCATGAGTTCACTTCTGAGTCTGGCTTGAATGGATGTGTCATCTTTTAGCCACATGGCTGGGAGCAAGAGAAGAAAGAAAGCATTAGTGTTAACTTTATATGAAGTCTATGTGGACCAAGGACTTCTGGGATGATTCTGGCAGTGACAAATTGACTCTGTAGTTGTCGGTTCTTTGTTTGCTCGGGGCTCAAGAGAAATCTACTTGTGAAGAAGTTACAGAGAGGATAAGTTCACAAAAGTCTGTGGGTGGACTGTACTGTGGGCTCCCCGCTGAACTGTGAAACGCCTTGATTGGAGTAATGAACAGACTAATGGAACATGCGAGAATGTGTTTTCACTGAAACATACCCCCAGGTTTTACAGCAGGGGACACTGGGAGTGTGCAATGGACTATGTTCAGTGGAATACGTGTAGTACTTGGTTGACACGTTTTCTCGTACACTACAAAAGTTATGTGACTGTGCTAGCTACTAAACCCATTTCCACGATCCGGAGAAATTCCATCTAGGTTCCCATAACTATTTCCTTTGGATTAGTCTTTCGTTTCATGGACAACTCCCAGCCACATCAAAAACTGACTTTGAAATACTCGACAAAAATCAAAAGCAAGCCTGATTGGAACCTGATTATCCAGTTCACTTTTACTGCCTGTTATTTACTTACAAACTAGCAATAAGAGTAAACAAGGTGAGATCAGCCCTTTGCTTCAAACCTCAGGTTGCAAAGCAAAAGCTGACCCACCACAGGTCTCATCAGCGTGGGGAGTCTGGGTGTCTGAGTGTAGAAAAGAACCACCGCAACATAAACAGAAATTACAGAGAGAATGCTTGGTTTTACTTGGAAGAAACATGGTAAAAAAGGGCCACAGGGGACCAAAATAATATTTTAGAAGGGTCTTTAGAGTGCATATTGCATTTGTGGACAAATAATACAATTCATGCTCATGCCACTTACCCTGGGAGTGGTCCCAATGTATTTTTGCATACTGACTACAAGCCTGACTAAGAACACTGCATGTATGGTGTATGAATTCAAAGGTGGAAGTAACGTCAAACATTTCTGTTCGTAGAGAATCACAGTGAAAGCATGCGTTTCCCCTCTTTCTTACCTCTGCAATCATACGATTGGTGTCACCCAGGAAAAGCAGATTCAGAGCCTCCTCCTCATTCGCGGACTGTTGCAGTGACAGGTTCCTGAGATGGATGTTCTGATCTGGATCTTCCATAATCACTACTTTTCTAAGAAAAGAAGAAGGAAAAAAATGTTGAAGGAAAATCAAGCATAATAAATTAACTTGGAATAATTGACAAAGCGGGACGAATCCAGTCAAGCCCCAAATTATCCAACACTGTAGCAATTATGAAAAACTAATTATGTCAGTTACGTCATCCATTTCCCTCCCATCGCCTCGGCCTTGCTCAGCTCTAAATCCAAACAAACCACATCTGCAAGTCATCATGGGCTTGACACACGTGCTTTATCTTTCAGGGGTTAATAACTTGATAACAGACAGGGCTTGCTTCTAAAAACAGGTGATTGGTTCTTGCCCACATCAAGCCCTCTGAAACACAGTGTGCTTGGACAGATGGGGCGTTGAAATGACTCCAATGATCTTACCAGATCATTTCCATCACGCCACCAGGGTTGTGACAGTACGGCTACTGGATTAAGATGTCAAAGAGGGTGGAATGACTGGAGAACACATGTGGAGAATTATTTTACCATGTGTAGGTAATTGAGGTTGTTTGATAAAACAGTATCAATCTTAATGTGATTAAAGGCCTGTACTATGGCAGCTATTTTCCTAAACACTCCCACTGACTCAGAGATTTGATTGTTGTATTTTACACAAAAAATGATGTAGTTGTTGAATTAATCTACAAGATAATTTACAGATTTTTAAGATGCAATTTACTTTAGTAATTTAAATGAGACTGTGATTGCTAAATGCATGATGAAAACAATGCACAAATGGAGACAAGAAGAAGTAAAACAAGAAAAAGAATGAATGCAACAATGTTAGAAAGACGACAAGGGGTAGGCAGTGAAAGACAGAAGCAGACCAACAGTTAAAGAGAGAAATGTGTCAGTGCCACAGCTTCTTCTTGAATCAGCAAGTGTGGCCACAGCATGGTTAACAACGGGCACTGTCTATTTCAAGAAGACTGTGATTTGTGGGTATTTAAACCTTGAGCTGGATCCTCTGCGAAAGGAGGGAAGAAACTTAAATGGAACTTGTACAAGAAAATACAAGACACACACCAAAATGATGTACCAAGACGATGTTGAGCCTGGAAGACCAAAGTCTAGTTTGAGATGAATAAGTATTGAGTATGACAAAAAAAGAAAATAAGAACATACACAGACAAACCTCCAGACAGATGGAATTTATAATTACAATGAAAGATGGACACAAACAAAGTAGAAATGAAGCAGGATGAAATGGATTGAACAGTGTGGAAGAGACACGGTTTCAAAGACAGGGCATGGCAAAGAGGGAAGCAACAAAGGACCACAATGAGAGAGTGAGAAAAATAGGTACTGTAGATGGACACAAAAAAGAATTTCCCTTAGACTAGCTGCAGCAGTGACTAGCTATGAAAAACAATTTCTCCACATGACCTTCTTGCTCTCCACTCCGGTGGCAGAGTCTGGCACAGGTCGACCACATCCATTGCTGTCCCGTAGTCTCAATATGTCAGTTGGCAGTTCGTAGTGAGGTGGTAAATACTAGAGTCTCCATATTTCGCCACACAACGACTCTAGGCCAGGCTGACAATTGTCCGTTCAGGAATAAGGCTTGGCTAAACCCTCAAGTGTTTAGGAGAATAATAGAACTAGGGGTGGTTGGTCTTTTTAACCTCAAACAAAGTATATCTATCACTTATGAGTGCATGTCCTGACTATAAGACTTTTGTAATTGTTGACATTTTCAAATGTAAGTGGATGTCGGTAGCATCAGCGTAGTAAAAGTTATAGTAATAAAAAGAATACTGACGGTAGGTCCTCCAGTCGAGATCCTTCATGTCGAGAATCCAGAAGGTCATATCCGATCTCGTTGTAAATCTCCAAGTAGGAGACGTGTGTGGTATAAACCATACTGCTGTCCTGTGGAGCATAAAATAGAGCTTGTAAAATTGGACTGGGTGCATAAGGATTGAAATCTTAGGGCTTAATTTAGATGCTTTGCAGCACAGGGAAATGAATGATGGCAGAGAGAGACAGTAGGGTACTATTTTACATTTTTCTTGTATGTATCAATGTGTGTGGCCTTATTGTACCAGTGAAACTGAAACCTTAAATTAATGAGAAAACAAGCTAACCCTGCTGTGCTGACCTGGGTGAAGCATTCATATAGGTAGGAGAGGGTGCGGGGAATGATGCCACGATCACTGTAGCGCTCGGCCCCTCCTGTGATGGTAAAGGTCTTCCCACTTCCTGTCTGGCCATAGGCAAATATGGTGCCATTATAGCCAGCCAACACACTGCACACACACAAAACAAACACAAAAGGTTGATATTTACTAAACCTTTCAAGGTATATGCACTAGGGCTGCACAATATATATATATTTTTTTTCTTTTTTTAAATAGTCATTGCGATATCAACTGGCGCAATAAACACATTGCGAAAGGCTGCGACATAGCTCGAAAAACAGATTTTTTTGAGTTAGTTATTAGAAAATATCAGTAGAAAACTGCACTTTAAAATATAACTTTCATTCTTTTTCAGTGGTGCCTTTTATATTTAATTCAATGTTCAATTTGTTCAATAAAATAATGTTTTATTATTATTTTTTTTATTTTTTTATTCAACAAGCAATTTTGTTGTAGGAACACTTTCTGTTAATGTATCGCAAGTAACATCGTTATCGCGATATTCAACAACGTTATCGAGTATCGCATATTTTCATCATATCGTGCAGCCCTAATAAGCACTTACCTGAGATCAGTGGTTGACCCTTAGCAAAATTAACTCCGTACATTACAGTATCTACTGTAATCTTACCAGTAAAGAAGCCTCATACTGTTCCATATCGATTTGTGGCGTCAAGCTTATTGCAGGAGTTATTTTGTGAGGACTTTTTGTTTGTACCTGCTTTCCACAAGCTCCTTCTTTTTTTACATAAGTTAGTGATTTCCTGCACTTCCATGAATGTATTACAAACATGGAAAAACTAATTATTAGAATGGGTAAATAAATACATAAATATAGCTAGCTAGCCGACAGGTTCATGAACACCAATATAACATAAAGGCTATGGTAATACCAAAGAGATAAAGAATAGACACTTAATATTATCTATTTTTCATATTTTATATGAAGCAGATAATCAGATTTAATTTCACTAAAATTCCTTTCTTCCACATCCAATTTTTTTTAATGATTATTTTTTCAGGCATTTTTAACCTTTATTGGATAGTTGATACAGAAGAGGCAGACTGGAAACAGGGGAGAGAGAGCGCGAGAGAGAGCGCGAGAGAGAGCGCGAGAGAGAGCGCGAGAGAGAGCGCGAGAGAGAGAGAGATTGAGAGAGAGAGAGATTGAGAGAGAGAGCGAGAGAGAGAGAGAGAGAGAGTTTGAGAGAGAGAGAGAGAGCGAGAGATTGAGAGAGAGAGAGAGAGAGAGAGAGAGAGAGAGAGCGAGAGAGAGAGAGAGAGAGAGGAATGACATGCAACAAAAGTCCCTGGCTGGAATCAAACCGGCGGTACAGTAGATGTTCTCGAAACAGCACTTGGGTCATGGAAGATTATGTTACTGTAAGTCCATTAGAACATACGAACAGATTGGATGTAGGAACATAACTAGAGACCGACTTGCGATGTGTTCACACCAGCCGTGATGCCAAATCCGGGCAGGGGCATAAATCGGGGGGGAGTGGCGCCTTCCCTACTTCTGGCATTATTGCTCGGACCACACCCATCTTGGACCTTTATATTGATCTCAACTAGACATCTGTAATGTTTCGTGACTGTATCTTGCACGGTGGCGACAAAATCTGTCTGCAGACAGAAATATGAACAACGGGCCCAGTACTCAAAACCGCCTCTGTGGTAGACCCCGCTATAGTAGGTGTCTCCAGGACCCATTTTGCCATGATGGCACACACACATAGACTCACAAGGTGAAACTAATACCAGCATCGCTGTCGTGGCTGGTAATAAACAGTTGTCTGTCTATTTTTTCTTTAGAAATACAGTGTTACTGACATAAACATGTTATGACTTGCAGAATGCATCGGTTTATCTGTAAATAATGCATTGTGTGCCTCCTATAATATCACTATCTTCATTTGCAAGAGTGCAAAGGAACTGTCAAGTATATCCCGAAGCAGACACCAAAAGTGTGAGTGAATTGAATCTGACACGTTAAATCCCCAGGAAAAGATGGCAGTGACCAGAGTACTGCTATGGCGACAGACATCTGCCGGTGAGGGAGGAATGTCTCAGAGTATGAGTGAAGGAAAAGGCCCAAACCCACTCAACTAGGCAGGGCCTGGTAAATTTTGGTTTGGCACTGAACTGCCCTTTTGCACATGCACATGGCCATGGAAACCAATAGTATCTAGTTCTGTTTGAATGAAAACATCCAAAATAGTGGTACTCATATGAGGTAGGATAAATTGGCAAAAAAGCATCTGTTCTGTAGTCTTGGAAATAAACCGGGAAGAAATAGTGAAATGACATAGGGGCCTCTGACACCCGAGCTTGGATCAAAGGTGTGGATAAACTCTGTGCACTGCAAGGAAAATTATATCTTGACATTATATATTTCAAGATATATTATAAGCCTATCACTTATTCTAATGGAATTGCCAACCCAGTGTTAGAGCAGTGTGTGGGTTTCCATTATTGTGTACTGAACAATTCCACACCCTGCATGAGAAGGGTAAAGGAAAAAACTGCATATCAGTTTATATAAAACACTTGGTCCACTAAAAATGGTGGTTGGTTGGACAGCCATTGGGCGTCCATTTAATCTGGCATGAGTCATGGCAGTGATTGGCAGTGGGCAGAAAAGACACAGGCTCTGTGTTTAGTTTAATGTCAATGCTAATGATGCGGCCTCGGCCCTGCCACTGAGGCTTGGGCGTTTCCCAATGCTTGTTCCTGTTTACACTTCAGCTTTCCTGGAGATTGGCAACTCATCGTCCAGAAGATCCATGTTCTTCCTGTTCTTTTTAAAAGAAGCAGCAAGTCCAATCTCTTGAGGTAATGGGGGTTAAGGATAAAACTGAACAGACCATCATTCTTCTTTGAACTTGGGCTACAGGTTTCACAGCCTTGTGAAATGGGATTACTATGCACATAGAGGGTTCGCCTTGCCAGCCCAACATCATTATGTTGGCTCTTCCTCTACTGGAGCTATTAATGCTGGTTTGTTTTTTAAACTACTGTGTTGGGGTTGAAATGACTGGTTTCGGTTACACCACAGCAGAGACAGAGACTAGTGTGCAAGTAAACGAGTTAGAGCTTTTGGCTAAACTTGATGTGTGCCAAGTATGACAGAGTACCAACTAAAACATCAACCTGGCAGATATTGTTAGCTTAGAGGATGGTCGCCTGCGTGAATGAAACTGAGTTTTAGTGTGGTGACAGTGAAACTGCTGCGATTCAAAGTGACTCCTGACTAAACCTGAAGAAATGTTTCCTGACTACAGGGGCTTCTAGGAAAACGAGTCTGTGAGCCCACATTTTGATTCCGGTTGTAAAACTGAGACCAGGGAGTGCTTCTGTAACTGAGACTAGCGCTGCAGTATATGAGGAAAACGCAATCTGCGATAACGTTGTTGAATATTGCGATAACAATATCATATGCGATAAATAAAGCAGATATTAAAATGTACTCAGTTTTGCCTGTTGCTTTCAGTATAACACTAAAATACAACAAATTGTGTATTGAATTAAAAAAAAGAAAGGATTTTTTTTTTTTAACAAAATGAACATCGAACTGAAAGAAAATGCTCCTTTTTAAAAAAAAAAAAACGTTGATAGTAAAAAGTGCAGTTTTCTACTGATACTCTTTCAACTAACTCAAAAAAAGTCTTTTGTGATGTGTTTATTGCGCAAGTTGATATCGCAATGACAATAAAAAAAATGTTTTATTGTGCTGCCCTAACTGGGACTATGTCAATATCAACATAAGCTTTATAGTTATCTGCACACTAAGTGGGCTTCACATAGCGTAGTCTACATCAGCCCCAGCTATAGTGCCTTTCAGTATCTTTCAATACATTTTGTAGCAAGGATATGAGGCCTATGTCTTGGCCTATTCCTGTGATTGTGTTTGAAGGCAACATATTTCAATAGGAAATAGGGGCTGAACAGGCAGAATTATTCCCCCTATCCCCTCCTTTCTTTTAGTCACTGTGGTGAGACTGGATTTAAAAGGTTCAAACTTTGTGGAATTCAGAACATTCAGTGTGTAAACAGGCATCATGCAGAGGGTGCAAGGAACTGACAGTGGACTTAAAAATGTCTGATTGGGGAGACAGATTGTTCATGGCTTGACAGGATGACTAGTGTCCTCTGGGCTGCAGACATTATAGTCATATCAAAGACTAATGCTCAAATTGATATGGCAAGACATAGGCTGGTTATAAGTGGAGCTTTTTAACCTGAAGCTTACCATCTGCCACAACAAAGGGTGAACAGTTAAAAGATTCCAAGCCAATGTCCAAGCCAGTGGACCCGTGTGAGTCAGATCAAATATATCAGACATACACATAGACACAGACACAGACAAACACTCACCATGTTATTTATGTCTTCTAATAGCAAAGATAATGCGCAGCACTTGTGGGACTCCACAAATAGCCCCTATTGCTGTGACTAAGAAGCCTGAGAGGAATGGAGGTGGTAGGGCAAAATTGAGCCAGGAGGACAGCGTTTGGAGGAGGAGAGGAAGAACTTTGTTCACATAATGTAACAACACAGCTAATATGTGCTCACAGGAAATTCCAAGTGAATTCCCTCTCCCCTTGGCTGATGTCTCTTTGGGAAGAAAAGAAGAACAAAAAAAGAAGTAAAGTTAGATTTTGAAAAAGAGAGATGGATCGAGCGATCGCACTGAACTGCAGACTGCAGAGTCTAGTGTGTCGAACGCAGGCGAGCTAGAGAGAGAGAGAGAGAGAGAGAGAGAGAGAGAGAGAGAGAGAGAGAGAGAGAGAGAGAGCATGGCGGTGCCAATAAGAGAAATAAAATTTTATTTTAACGATTACGTTCTAAAGCACAAACAAATAACCATCAAACGCTCAACAGGTGATTTACTGTGGGGAAGCTTAAGCAGAAGCTCTCAGTTTAATTTTCCTCCTCTGTGTAGCCGTAAATGAAAGTAAGTAAGAAAGATGAAATGTCGTTGCAGTAAGACAATACCTAAGGTTTCTTTTTCCAACATGTGAAAGGAAAAGATGAAACGGGGGGACACACCGAACTGCAAGCTGCAGAGTGTGTTTACCCTTGCGACCACCAGCAGCCCTCGCACCATGTCATGTTGGTTTTCCTAATCTGCCTAATCCGCACAGTTCCAGTGACAAAAATGACCACTAACTTATTGATGGAAATGAGACTTTTGGAGTTCCCTTTTGTTAAAACGGAGTGAAAATTGTGTGTTGAGGTATCTCAGAGGTAAAGAAGCAAGGAAGTGAATTTCACAATTTGAAGATGGAAGGATGAAATGTAAATGCAACACATTGTTTTGTGTTTATTTTATAAAAGTGTAGAATCTAACTACATTTAAATCAAGAATTAAAAACCATGCATGACATGACATGTATGCTGATGTCCAATTGTAAAGCTTCCACTTTCACCAGTGGAGTTGTATATTAGAACACCTGGTCAACCATAGTAGACCGTTAGTAGACAGTTCTTTCTAAAGCAGGTGGATCCTTAAACTTAACTGTAAACTCCTGAAAATATCAAGAGGGAATTCTGCTTCCTTCAATCATCATGCTCAGTCATCGATCATTATTTAAACATCAACTTTGGCTCTATTGGCTAAAATGACTGTGATCCTGTCTATTATAGTGATAAAGAATGATAACACATGCTTATGCACTAGACCCTAACAAATCAAATCGGCCAGACATACTGGGCCTATCAATGTTTAAAATACATATTACATTTAAAAACTGGCCCAGATTAATCCCCTTTTTTCCATCCAGTTGAATAGTACTGAAAAATGACCTGTACTGTTGATCTCCAGGGCCAGATTCTTCAGCAGGTTACTCTAATGAATGTGGCCCTCATGCATGACAAATTAAACCACAGCTCAAAATGAGTGAGCAGCTACAGTATAGCTCTGTGTTGTGGCTTGAAAATGTTCTCACACTCACGATGGCACAGTGTGCCATCTTGCCTGCCAGCTCAGTCCACTTAGTGGTTGAAGTATGTAAAGCACGCCAAAAATCACAGACACCCTCCATTTCCATCTTAAAGAAAGCAGAGCTTTACGGACTTCCTGTCAACAAGGACGGCTAAAGCCTGTGTGGCCTGACCCCGACATGGAGAGATGAGCAGTGCTGGGCACAGGTGTGCAGTGATTTGTGAATGGGATAAATCAGAAGTTGTAGTTTTAAGGGTTGACAAAGAGTTTGAAGCAATTATAAAAGCTTTCAAAATTGCATTGCATTGCATTGCATTAATACAAACATTTATTAAAATGTGTCATTTCAGGAAACACAATGACAGTAAGATTTTACCTGTCTGCAACTGGTTTGGCAATGTTTTCAAATATCTCTTCTTGTTTGGCAGCTTGATCAAATAACTTTAGGAACCTGGACAAAAGTGAAAGGAACAAAGACAGTAACACCATGACACATTTGGCAGAACAGAACAGGTCAGAATATCTAGCTATTATTTCATGTACTACCATACTGTAGTAAGTAAACGTTGCTGGTTTATCTCAAACATCCAAGGCTAAACACAATTAACCACAGCAGTAGTGTATAAAAAAAAAGCAGTCTATTTAATTCCCCAAGTGGATGAGGAGGAGTTTAGTCATTCTGTTGTCTAACGCAGCCTCAGTCTATCATGTTTTATCCCACAGAAAGATGAGAAATCCGCCCAGGAAGATTGTAAAATGTGGAAATTGTATTTCTATAAGGGCACAAGGGAACCTCCACAGGCTATTATAAGACTATGTGGTTGTTTAAAGGCTCTCAGTGTCCACTGCTTTCTGACTCCCTAACTGTGAATTTAGGGCTTGGAAGCGTGGCATGGGCCCTGCCCGGAGGGTATATAAGGCTGCAGCTTTCACCACCAGCGTTAAACAGATGTTCTGGCTCTGCACTGACAGAACTGGTGGATGAATTATTCATGGGAAAAGTTTTCATGCAGCTTTGAGAGCGTAAATTCTGGTGGGAAACACACCATCCTCTATGTTGTATGTTATCTTTATGTATTCCTAACTCTACAGTTACACCACTCTACAAGATTCATCTACAAGATTCTTGCTTTTCACAATTTTAGCGTACACAAGAGAAGGCCATTGATTGGGAATTCTGCACTCACTTAAGACTGTAGCTAAATATACTGACAGTATAAAGCCACTGCATGTAGACTGAATGCAGTTCAATTTCTTATTGACGCTATTTTTATTTCTATAAAGAAACTGCTGCTGTTTTTTACGTTAAAGACTAAACAGATCAGAAATGGGTCACAGAAAGTGAGACACTGTCTAAGGTATTTAGAACAGCAAATATAAAAGCTTTCACTGCCTTTAAGAGAAGTACAGCCATTTGTAGATAGAGGACATTATTATAGTGGAATTTAAAGACCCCACCAGTTAACTTTACTTAGGCCGAATTAGTTGGCTAATTTGTGAAATGAAGCATATGGAAGGTTTTAAAGATACAAATACAGCTACCTAACACTCTACCTGAACTTGTAGCACTCCCTCTTGTTGTTAACAAAGCCATCAGCCAAGTCCTTGCGCACCAGAAACTCCAAAGAAGCACCTGTCTTCTCATCATTGTCCACAGAGTACACCTGAGGGAGCCAGAGACAACAGTAGAGTCAGTCCTACATTGGAGCAAGGCTTACAGACTGCTGTTTATTATCACAGAGCAAAGTAGAGGGTTAATTCACGACAAGAGATTATTTGTGTAGTATTTGAGAGTAGCCATATATAGGCATCCAATCTACTCTTCTGAAAGAGTTCTCCTATGTTGTATGACTTGTATGCTGTTAAGGGTATGTGGTACCATACATGCAGCCCAATTTAAACACAAAAAAAACAATACATTATGTCTAGGTCTAGAATATAAGTTTGGCCACTTGTGGTTTGGAAATGAAAAAGCTGGAGTTTATGAAGTATATCCTGCGGAACGCAATAGAAACAGGCAACCATGATCAGTGTGCATTGTAGGCAAGCTCTGCAATTTAACCTCCGCTCACCAAAGCCTCAGGGGAGACTGTAGAACATTAAACCAATATAGAAAGAGCTCTAACTCTGGAGGACATTTAAAGTAAGGCTGGCTGGGTCAATGTAAACAACTGCACTCTCGACATATTTTCTGGCATATGTTTCCACTGATGCAATTACAAGTCCCCAGGGTTCAAGGAATAAAAGATTTAAAAAAAAATTATTGGATTGTCACTCAGTCAGCAGTATTGCCTACTGACCACCATTGTTGTCAGATCTAAAAAAAAAATAAAATAAAAAAGCCCCAAGGAGGTAGCTGTGCTCATTTAATTTTGCTGGATATCTTTACAGAATACACATTTATTATGTGGATAACTCTGCATTGGTTGTCACTGGGAACCTCTTGAACTGAATCTAATACAACCACTTTAATATCAAATATGGTCTGAAAACGTCATCTCCATTTTCCACAAATAAAATGGAGGACACGTTTGTTTTTAGCACATAACACGTTTTGGACTCCAAAAGACCCATTTAGCAGTAGATAAATAAAGTGCGATTTTATTATATTATATATTTTGGCATGTCTTAGCAATAAAAGCACAGGTGTAAGTAAAAACATTAATTGCATTCCATTCAGGTGTGCTAGTTCCAGGGCCCTGGTACTGTATTGTAAGTTATTGATTACTTCAATGATTTATCCTGCAATGACATGTCTGTTGTGAAAACATTATGATAATTGTAAAAAACGTTAACACAACTTGAGTAGTATTATGTCGAGGCAAGTGTGTTTTTAGCAGGCCAAACCTGTTGTTTTGTGATAAAATGCCGGATAATTACCGTGATAGGAATATAAACCAGCGTGCTTCGTACTTGGAGAGGCCTGGTTAGTAAAAACGCCACCATTAGCTAGCTAGCTAGCTTAATAAGCATCCTGTCTATCGTTATTCACTCACTGAGTTGAGTTTAAATGTTGTTTTAGTTGTCCACTTACCGTTGTAGTTTTCTCAGTGGGTTTAATGCGACCATATATCTGTATCGTCTGTTTCACCATTTTTTAGGCTAGAAATGGAAAGGAAGTTGCTTAGTGTGTTGTTGGTGTCACTTGTAGCTGGTTAGCTGGGCTCTTTGATGTTTGTTTGAGTCGGTTGCTAGGTGACAGTGGTCACCTCCACCGACAAAGATCGTCTATATTTCTGAAGACGGTTCATCTTTCCTTCTATCCTTCTCATTCTCTTATTTTTCACAAATGACTGATGGTAGGAGTAAGAGCCAATTCAGAGAATGCTGTAATAGAATGCTGTAATAAAACAGGGATTCATAGCTGTATTATGTTCTTCTGATGTGTGTTAGTCTCTACTAAGCAGTTGTTTTGTATATCTAAGAGAAAAGGTCACTGCAAGTTCAGTGACTCATTCAGAAGTGTTTTCAGTAGCAGTGTAGGCACTCCTCACATATACTGTAAGGGCAGGTTACTGGCTTAGTAAGGGCAGTTTCTCATAATAGGTGCAATCACAATCGACAGATTGATAGATATATTAGAAAATAAGAAATGCTGTGTCTACCACATACCTGCTGTGTCTGTAGGTACAGTAGCTAGATGTTGCATAAAAACCTTTAAAAATAAACTAAAAACGTAACTTTGTGTGTGTGTGTGTGTGTGTGTGTGTGTGTGTGTGTGTGTGTGTGTGTGTGTATTTTGTGCATGATGTGAGGCTAAAAGAGGTGGAATGCGGTAGTCTTTCAAGGTACAAGCCTGTTTGCATTCATGGACAAATACACACAGACACGCAAATAATATTGCACCTGTCTTGCCACTTTCATTGTTGTGGTTGAAGTTGACTTTGCCAGTTTTTTAATAATACCACTTATATTACCTCTTACCTGCACAGTATGATGCTTACAAAGAACACTGGCAGAGGCTATATAAGAGTGCAGGCATCTGTGGCCGGGTTGGATCAGTGGGTAGAGCAGGCGCACATATACTGAGAGGTTTATGCCTCGACGCAGAGGTCCAGGGTTTGAGTCCGTCCGTGCCTGTCTTCCCCCTCTCTCTCCCCTTTCTCACCTAGCTGTCCTGTCAAATTAAAGGCGGAAAAGATCAAACAAATTGAAAATAAAAGTGCATGCATCCACCAGGAAAAAGCACAACATGCTCTCTCTCTTATATGGAACAGAAATGAACTTATCAGCTGATTTAAACAGAGCCATGTCATGTATTTGGGAATGAGGGTGGAGGAGGGGAGGTGGGGGATGGTGAGTGGCTTTGACCCTATTTCCAATTTCTGTTTCTGGTATTTCACCTGAACCCTGTATGTCTCCCAAATATAGCCGACCATGAGTACTACTCCCAAGCTGCACACCAGACAGCGTACCAGGAAGACTGCATGGTTTCACGGTGGCATTCAGGAGAATGTATCATGTTTGTTTCGGTGCATTCCTTGGTGCCACAGAAAATACTTCTTGTGTGGTTTCTTGTTGTCCATGTGTGTGTTTGTGTGTGTGTGTGTGCGTGCGTGTGTGTGTGCGTGTGCGTGTCTGTGCTTGCACAGTTTGATTTAAATGTGTACATAATCATATACCAAGTTTATATACCAAAACTATCTAAAATCTAAATACTCCAAATGAAAGCCTTGTCCCCTTTGTCTACCCTAATACATACTTGTCCTTTTCCCAAAGAAAACATTTTTATTACTTTCAAAATGAGGTATGAAGTCCACCCATAACTTATTAGGACAACAAAAACCCTTCATCCCTTCAGGTTAGACTGTGTGTGTTTGGGATAGTTACAATAGGCAGGGGCTCTGTAAGCAGACAGTGCATCCTTTCAGAGGATTGTTGCTGACATGTTTGCGTTCACGTTTGGTTCGAGCAGCCATCAGGCAGGTACTGCTAGCCTTGCATGGCTGAACAAAAGCCATGTTAGTAGAACCCTGGAGCAGTAAAAACAACTTTATAGAAGCAACATCTTCACAGAGCTTTCACAGGCTGTAACACACCCTCTGGCAGCCATATAGGAGGTCCGCAGCTCGTGGGCAACTCAGAATATGAACAACTGTCTCAACAGACTCCAGTTCAGTTTCGTTGTAAACCATGTTGATACACATCAGCTTTGCACACCAGCTATTACCAGATGCATGTTAAGACAAATATGCTGTAGGTAATTTTGCTAAATTAGCCCAGAGAATAGAACTACAGTAGTAAAAGCTGTTTTTTCAGGTTACCTGACTTATCAAGCTACAACTGGCAGAACCTTGGAGCCGAGAGCAAAAGTAATAAAGTCTTCTGTGCCACATAATCTAAATGTGAAAACAGATGCTTTTCAGTTCAATCGAATAGGTTATTAAATGTTTTCACCCATGGTCTTATATCTTTGTGTTTTTTTGTTTTTGATATTGCATGTGAATTTAAGTGTTATTTCTGATCCTCTGTATTGTCTATGCTTTACACAGAAAGTCCTTCAGAAAGGAGTACTGTCACTATATGTTCAGTCATATGGTTGCCAATATCTTAACCGGCTCCACAGTATGAACCACATGCATTACAGTGGGACCAAATAAAATAGAGTACTTTGTCTTGCACTTGTGGACACTGGTGGCAGTGATGTGACAGTATGCCATCTGGAATATTGCACAGTGGTGTTAGACAACCCTGTGTTGACATTCTCTTTCTTAAAGATTGTATCACATGGTATAAGCCATGCATAAGCATACAAAATGCAACCTTTGAGCCCATGAGTTCCTAGGAGGAGGCAGCCACGTCCACTTTCTACAAAACAATTATACAGTGTAGTTAAATCTGTTTCCTTGACGGAAAAGTGCATGCAGTAAACACCAACCAAGGGCTGGACAAGGCTTGTTAGAGAGCTGTGAACTTTCTTTTAATATCCTGTTTTGGTCCATGTGTTGTCTTTAGCTGTAGCTGACATAGTTGTGGTTTTACCCCAAAGGAGGCAACCAACTGTACTGCATGAGTCCGACACACGGAAACAGCTCAAAATCTGGATGCAAGACATTTTTACTCTTGTGACAAAGTTGTGCATGCATGCAAACCACACTGAATTCTTTCCTTTGGCAAAGCAAATTAAATAAAAAGTAGATTCCTAGATTCTTAAAAAATGATTTCTCGCAATTCTGACGCTTGTTCCTCTTTCATCTGTCTTCTCTCCTGCCTTGGGTTCACAGGAAGATCAGGTGAAAAAGTAATTGTCAAAATGGAACTGTCACCATAATGAGTACACATAATGGCATGTGCAAGCATGCGTGCATGCATACACTCAAACACACACATCACACAATACATGTTTTCTCAACTCTGAAAGGAGTGAGTTACAGTAAATACTGTGGCTACTGATAAAGGTTGATGTTTTTTGCTTTAAGTACATTTCAAAAACCAGTTTTTTCAGTCATCTTTGCCAACAATTGACACCTTTGTCTCTAAGCGCTGGCCTGGCAGTTAATCAAAAAGGTGTGCTCAGTGTCAAAGGATTTCAGCCTGTTTGTGAGTGCATGCAGCGCTCTCCTGAAAAACTGCTCGGTTAAGCTTGTGGTTGTGATTTTGTTTGGATATTTGCAAGACAACCCAGTACCCACTTCAATACATGTACTATTACAACAGGATCAAACGTGCTGCAGTATGCCAAAGGGTCATGCGGTTGCGATCTGAAAATTTATCCAAACAGGAAAAGCAGAGAGAAGGAGGAACAGTCGTTATTTCTGTACAGATGTCGCACATGTTGCCATCACATTACCCAGTCACCCTTGAATACCATTCATCACACATTTTTACTTCTCATCTTCTTCATCTCCAGCCCCATTTGATAAATGCACAGAGGTGGGTCAGACACTAACAGTACTTGCCACTACTTGCTTACAGCACCAACAGTAGCCTGCCAACCAAGCAGAGCAGTACACAAGCAGTTTGTGGGAGTATTTGCGTTTCTCTGCATGTGTGCCGTCATTTATATGCATGTGTGGGTATGGACAGAAAACCCAAGTCTACCAAGCTGTAAACACTGTACCCTCCACAGCTCCTGGCTAATCAATCCCTTAGAAAAGCATTTTGGCGTTGCTTTCAAACAGAATGGTGGCCAGGCCATTATTACAGAGTAGGGGAAGATGATGCTTCAGTTAAGTAGCTGCCTCTCTGTGGCTTAGTGGTTGAGGTTAGATAGATTCCATAGGATGATATGTTGCTCTGTATTTGTGTGTGTGTGTGTGTGTGTGTGTGTGTGTGTGTGTGTGTGTGTGTGTGTGTGAGTTCTATCTGAGGGTGGCCACAGAGGCTTAGTGGTAGAATGCCGAGATGCTCCTTTAACCAAAAGGACGATTAGAGACAAGCTTTTGCTGCTTTGATACCTTGCTTATACTGTAAGCCACTGAGTGTCATCAAACACACACACACACACACACACACACACACACACACACACACACACACACACACACATGAAATATGCATACACATATACATACCCAATGGTGGATGGAAAATCATGTTTTGAACACTGGGAACGTGGTCACCATGTTTATTGCGAGAAAAAAACACATCAAATACAAAGTTACCATCAAAAAGATGCATACGCATAACACCACCTTCATATTCAGTTCTTACCATCTCAACTGCATTGGAGATGGCTGCAGTTACATCTGCATACACCACATTTACGTAGCTATATTGAGCCAGCCTGGGAAAGGTTAATTTTTAACACCAGTGCAAGTGCTCGAGTCAGAGAAGGAAGGGTTGTAAGAAAGTTATTTTCAGAGTGAATAACTATTATGGTAGCTGTGGTGAAAGTCAGCCCATGCAATGACCTATACATGTAAGTTAGCGCGTAGAGTGTATGTATTCTATTTTTACCATGTCACCACTGGTCTTAAAAATGTAGCAGAAGCAATAAGTTCCAGTGCCCATACTTTTGACTTTCATTTTTCACATGAAGAGCAAATGATTGGTGAAGAGAGAAAGAGAGAAAAAGTGAATTATTTTTGCTATATTAGAAACAACAAATAACATGCTTTCCAGTAGCCAACAGAGCAAAACAACGAGTCAAGTCAAGTCATTATATTAAATTATAATATTAAATAAAAAAATAAATAAAAAGAGATTAGACTGGAATTTATATGATAAAATAATTGATTAAAAAAAAGGAGATATTCTCTCATAATAATTACAACAATGTTGACAATATTAGTAGTTGGGGGTATTATTCTCATCAATAAAATGTTGAATGAGTTAAAAGCATAGATCTTTCCCTTTCTGCTGTGTCTTGGAACAGGGTTAATGAGAGCTGTGAGACTGAATCAAAACAGTAAAGTTGCGGGCCGCTAAATAAAAACAACGAGCTGAAAGATGTTAAAATGGACTGTAGAGCTCAGGGAAACTACAGCATTGATGCCAATTCGCTGTGGGTTTACCTCTAATGATTCCTCTCACATAATTACACAGAGGGCTCTATCTTGCACTCGGCGCAGCGCAGCGCAAAGCCCGACGCAAGTGTCTTTGCTAGTTTAAGACTGACGCAGTTGTCAATTTCCCGTCCAGCGCCCGGGAAATAGCAAATGCACCTGCGCCCATCTTTGCGCCCATGGGCGTGCTGGTCTTACAGGGAGGTGTGTTCAGGTGCATTCTGGGCATATTGCTATCTTGAGGCAGTGGGAAGTGATCGCGCCATTGACCAACAAAAACCTGGTCTAAATTCAATAGCGCATCATTTCATTGTTATTTTAACAGTGAATTAGTAAAATGTGCCTAGGCTCGTGCACAGCGCGCGCACACTATGCTTGTTACACACACACACAGGGAAGCGCAGCAGCACACCAACATGCAAAAGATTACAAATAAAAATATTACAGTGGAAATCTGCCATCATAATAGCAATGAGCCAAGGTCCAAACACACCTGGCTTTTAAAGGGAATGGGAGATGACACTCTGATTGGTTTATTGCATGTTACGCCCAAAACACACCTATGAATTAATGAAGACACTAAGTACAACCCTTTTGAACCATGCGCCCGGCACACAGACCCTTTTATCCGCCGTCAAACTAGCAAAATTGTATTTGGACACCCACCTGCGCCATGCACTTAGATCGTTAAAATAAGGCTCATAGTCATTTGTTTCACTACAGAACAAAATATTGATTAGTGCAGCTTTAATGACAAGATGTCTTCCAGACTAAACTGCAAGTCTAATTGTACAACGTTATATATATATATATATATATATATATATATATATATATATATATATATATATATATATATATATATATATATATATATATATATATATATATATCGCTTTCAGTATAAGTACATTGTGTATATAGTTATATTTTAATCTAATTTCAGTTATGGCCAGAAGCAGCGCTAACCAAAGTGCTGAGTGTCTATCTCAGGCAGTCAGCAGTGGTGTCCATGCTATTTACGTCTGGGGTTTCAGCAGCTCTCCTGCCTTCCCCTCCAGGGCACAGCTTTCTGGTCAGTAGCTGTGTCCCAGGGAATTCTTTAAGGCTTTGGTTATGTGTTATTCTCTGAGGCTTCTGCCCTCTGTTATGCTAGCTAGGCCCAGGCATATCAAACTTCAGTCTGCATTCCTGAAATACTGTTCAATGATTTTACAAGAGTCAAAGACCAGTAACATTGTGGGATGGATTTGGGGATAAGCAAGAAGTGACATTGATTGAGTGATTAAATCTGTCAGCAGTCAAGCAAATATGAAATGGAGAAGTATATGCTTTTGAATGATTTGTTTACAAATGCTTTGCTGTGCCGTGTTTGCTGCACGCGTAATGAGTTCTGTTTCACTGCAGGCAGAATAACATTTACTATTTCCATGAGGCAATCTTAATGTAAAATGCAATCCAGAATAGGAAGAGAAAGGCTTATTTAATATTTCGTAACATCCCATAACATGGCAACGCCTTTGCCAAGTAATTGTTTGTCAAAGGGGTCACTTAGGGAAAGATGAAATAAAAAGGAAGTGCAAAAAGAAATGCTTGAACTTGACATTTTCTTGTCAGTATTTAAATGTCGCAATATTGTCAAAATTAACTGATACATTTTAACGCCACATTTCCTCCAGTAGCTTTGCTTTGCATTTTGCAAAACATAGTTCCAGGTGTTAAGGAAAAACTCAGGAGCAGCACAACCCATTACAAAATGTGAAGAAGATTCGGGAGACCTTGATGAATTACACAGGAGAATTTAATGAATTCCCAATTGAAGAGAATTTAGGATTACACAGTAGTGTGGTGTGTTCCTGAACGTGTATTTAAACTCATGCTGGAGGCGTTAAGTTTAGCTGAACCTTCAATGTAAACAAAGATATTGCAGGTGCCTAATACACAGAAAGCCTAGTTCATCTCTCTCTCTCTCTCTCTCTCTCTCTCTCTCTTTGGGAAATAATGTATGTAAAAGTGTGGCAGGCCCACTGACCTCCAAAGGGGGCCAGTCCTGAAACAAAACATTCCCTTATCATGCAGCTGCCTATATTCCCTGAATCTATGGAGGCACAAAGTTGAAGTACTCCTCTGCCTGCAAAGATTATGAGGTTATGTTGGACACTTACCGGTACGTAGTCTATATCTACGATGTTCCACTTCTGGGATGGGTCCGTTGCCGCTGGAAATTCCGCCTTATGTCACTCTTTATGGCCGGATGTCCGTTACCTTCTGCTACCTTTTGTGTTGGAATTTTAAACTCCGGTGGATTTCTGAGGACTATGGTTAACTGCTCCTCAGATCTCTGCAGGGTAAATCCAGACAGCTAGCTAGACTATCTGTCCAATCTGAGTTTTCTGTTGCACGACTAAAACTACTTTTGAACGTACACATGAACAAACAAGTTCCTTCACCGAGGCTGTTTAGCAGAGGCACCGGGGCTCTGTCCGGCGCTTAGCACCGCCCATGACGATTGTGATTGGTTTAAAGAAATGCCAATAAACCAGAGCACGTTTTTCTCCCATCCCGGAATGTTGTGTGGACTAGCCGGACCCTCCTTCGCAGCGCTGTGGAGGAAGGTCTGGCAATGCGAGACTAACCTTAATGAGACCTGGGGTACCACTGTCTCAACTTACATAGCATGTTCAAAAGCTGGAAATTCCACCACACCAGGTAAATGACTATTTTCTGGCCCCACTAGTGATTTTCACTATGAACACATACATGCACTACATTCAGGAACATTTCCGTCTTGCACCTTTTCACACATGCCAAGGCAACAGATGGTGCAAGGGAGAAGAAGAAGAAGATGGGGCAAGGCTGCATGTACTGCACGTGTATGCAGCGGAAGACGTCTCTTATTACTTTTAGGAACATGGCATGTTCTTGTAATGTATTTAATATTCAACAAGTTTGCGGGACAAGTAATGTTGGTTTTTTTTGTGATCTACTTGAATCATAAGCACACATTCCAAACATTAAAAGGAACCTGAACATTTCAGGGATAGACTGTATGTGTAAAAATGGCTTACTGTAACACAGCCTATTACTTGTTCTTAAGAATTATATGGAGTTATATTTCCTGCTGTCAGTAAATATTATGTTATCACATAACTCTCTTTGTTGGTCTCCTGATACAAGCTTGAAAAATACTCATCAAAGTAATTCTCAAACTATTGCCGGCATGTGCTGATGCATTTGTCTGGAAAATCTGATGCATGCCTTCTCCTTTTATAGCAGCTTGCGTGTTTGGCATTTTTAGCAAGGGGTCATTTTTAGACCATTGTTGCATAATGGACATCATGTCAAGAGTTTTTTATTGATTGCAGACCACCAAATCTCTCTTGTCTCTTACTTTAGACCCTTGGAATTCATCTTGAGCAATCTGTGTAAATAACCGCTGAACAACAAACGTTTCTTCAGTCGTTATTTTCTCCTTTCTCAATTCCTCAGACATGTGTGTACATTTTTCTGAAAATATCTTTTGGGAAAGATGTTTGTGAATTTATTCTGATGGAAAAGGCTGTAAGCTTTTCTTATACACAGTATGCACGCCCGCCGATAGGGGGGGACAAACGGGTCTGTTGTCCCGGGCCCAGGGTAGGGTGGGGGGGCAGAACTGGGCCCTCATTAAATTAAATAATAAATAATTTTAAATAATTAAAAAAAAAAAAAAAAAATTAAAATAGGCCTATTTGTGGAAGAAATATGTAATATTTGAGTTACATAAAAGCTTGTATTTGTTTTCTTCCTAATTGTCCTTGAAACAGTGGTCAAGAACCCCCCACCCCCAACACAAAAATGGTTTGGCCACTGATCAAAATCATTTGTTTTGAAGTTCAGTACGCTTAAAATATCCGGTCAGCACAAGTCCGGTGCTCAGAAAAGGAAAGAAAAGAGAAGAAGAATAAAATAGAGGCCTTAGAGATTGTCTAAACAAATATTTAAAAAAATGTGGTGACGGTGAAGCTGGAACGAGTAAAGTCAACGTAGAGCAAGGTAAGAAACAGCGCAGCCAACGTTTACGAGCCATGTAACGTAACCTAACAGGTCAGCTCTAATGTTAACGTCCATTAGCTTGTATAAAAGCCAAAGCTACCCCAAAATGTTCCTAAGCTAACCCAAATAATAATATAATGTTTTATTTATATTTCACAAACTCTCAGCTGGAAAAGGCAGAGACAGAGGCTCTACAAGCGCCCGCGTGCACACCTGAAGAGAGTGACTGAAGAAAGAGAGAGCGCCTGGCGGCATTAAAACAAAGCAGTAAATCAGAGAAATAAAACGTTTTCGCAGATTTCTCACTCGAAATGCAAATCTAGCAAGCATCTCACTATCGCTCACGTTATCCACATTCATATTTAGAAACAACACAAAAGTCGAAAGTTAGACAGCTAAGTACAAAGAGTCGATGAATATGAAGATGATACACCGTCTTGTCTCGTCTCATTGGTGTAAACAGCGTTGCGACTAGCTGCAGGATTCATCACAATCGGGAATCTTTGGTCTGAACTTGCTACTGCACACACATTGAGTGATCTAAGATTATCTCGTCCCGGGCCCAGGCGAGACTGTCAGCTGGCCTTCAGTATGTGCACAGTACATGCTTGTCAATTGAATCTCCCTCCCCACTCCTCCCTCCTGTCCATTCCTTCCATCTGCTCCACCTCTCTATCCCAGCTGCATGTGGTCAGGAGTTTGGACAGTGGGCAGGGACATGGCTGGGCAGGCCTGCTGACCCGGTGATGCTTGGCTGTGGGGAAAGTGGGTGGATTAGGCCTTCCCTCCATGGGTCTAAATGGCCCGAAGCTCTGAACGCAGAGCTAACCACTCTTACTGCACAGTATAAATAGAACAAATAGGGGTTGAGAGAGCCCACATCTTTAGTTCTCAACTGTCAAGCAGATAGGAAAGGGCAGGAGCATGAAGGACAAAGCAACACAGAGAATGTGTATATAATGAAAACATACAGTAAGTAATGTTATTAAGAAGTGGAATTTCCTTGTAGGTTGCAGTGGAAGAAGGATAGGGTGCACAGGAATGGAGAGAAAATAAATGGATATGAACTGAGAGACAGGGTTGAAAGAGCACTAGACGGATTATTTGCAGCTGGAATGACAAACGTAGTCGCTAAAAGAACTGTAATGTATTGAGAAAAATTGGCAGAATTACAGTAAATCCACTTTCTCCATCTTTCGGAGCGATGACCGGCAAGAGCCAGCAACTTTCTGTCAAAATCCATATCCCAACACAAGCCAAGTCCAGCTGATGGTTCAGCACACATACAGCGGTGTGTAAGAATTGCGGGGATGCTAACTGTAACGAGCTGAGTGGGAATTTGACACGAGAGCTCCTGTAGATCCGTTGAATTCCTGCTGACGTGGAGGATTCTAGCATCTAAATTCCTCTCCTCTGCAGTGTGGTAGAGTTACAATGAAATACCTTGCTGTGCTGAACTCTACTGCCTTTGAAGTCCTATTCAGGACTGTGTGTTGGGCTACTGTTGGTGCATGCCATTCCTCACACAATAAGCTGTGTTATGTCACTGTTACCGCTGGTCTGTCGCACCGGAGGAGGCCAATCCATGCTCACATCGACTCAGCCAAAAGAGTTCTAGTTTTGAAAAGGGCAGGTAAGTCAGACTGGATGCATGACGAAAAACCACAAAGTGGTCTTGAATGCTTTACCATGCAGATCATATGTTTTGCTTTTGCTATGCACTATTGACCACTTGGTTACATAATGCTATAAATGCAAAGAGTGGGACTCCGGCAGACATCATGTCTCATTATCATTTAGTGTCGGTGGCACAAATAGAAATGGGGACAGTTAATTGAGGATATTTCCATAGCAACAGTGGGTTTCTGTATTGATTAGTAGCAATGTGTCACTTTCAATTAGGCCATACTGAAGAGATTAGAGTGAGGATGTGAGGATTCTGCTTCATTTTTTTTTTCTTCTACTGCCCAGAGGGCAGTGCAAAGTTCCATTTCTTCTCTAGCTAGAAATCCATATTTCTGCCAACATCAGTGTCCATGTAATGGCTTTGCTTTTAAACTCTTAAACGCGCACGCACGCACGCACACACACACACACACACACACACACACACACACACACACACACACACATACACAATCTGTTTAAGCATAAACCGAGGAGATAATAGCTCCACTGCTCCAAAGCCCAAATGGAGAAGCATATTTAGACTTTATTGACAGTCAGGAAATGAAAGCAAACGTATCACACGAGGCAGAAATAGAACAGAGAAGAATCTTATCGATTCTCAGATTTTGTACTATAGTCACCACAATGCATGTAGGGAAAATGAGAATGATGGAGGGGTTTAAAGAGGAAGGAACACATAAAAAATGACTCTGCATCCTCGCAAGCTAATGCAGAAGTTTTGTTGAAAGTGTGATTTTGTCCTTCTGCCTTTAAACGCCATCACAGAGGTTACAGGGAGACACACAGAAAGGATGATAAAATTGTGTGTGTGTGTGTGTGTGTGTGTGTGTGTGTAAAATGAGAGTAGACAAAAACCAGCAGAGTATGCAGTTTGATGGATAATAGAGGGCCTCTGTATTATGTTAGACAGCGCTGTCCAGAGCATGTCAGGTGAGGAGAAACAGGATGTTTGCTGTAAATGAGGGCAACACTGGCTATTCTGTGTTTGAATATGTAACCATGTATCTCTTCTGTAGGATCACAAAAACACTACCTTCCAAATAGCAATGAAAGACAGTATTGTGTCTTTGATATTCCAGCGTCAGTGTATGTTTAGTCTGTCGTTTGATGTATCCTGACCAAGCGTCAATTTGTATTATAGGACCATTCTGTTTGTTATGAATGTTCGAGCCATATAAATACAATCGGTGTATACTTTACATGCTGCCCATTTCCCAAAACATCATTGCATTCATTTTTTCCTGGGTGGCACTGACCCACCTATATACAGTATATAAACATGTGAAACCACTGCCTGCCATGAAACCTATGCATTTGTCATTTAACATTCAACATTTAATCTGCAGAGAAAATAGAATGCATGTCAATCAGCCATGTCAAACCATGTGAAATTTATATTTACTTGCTTATGTTTACCTCTCTACTGTTTGGCTATGCCTATGGTACACAATGGTGTTTTGCTTTATTGATCCATAAGCAGCAACAAACAGCACCGTGCCAATCATGTTTTGGAGAACACCCGTTGTGAGTGATTACATTCAATGCTAATGCTAAAAAGAAAGGTCTTTATTAAAATGTAGGAAACATTAGATCTTCCGATAAGAAACTAAATTCTTTGTTGGCTCGTTTGCTGTAGTCCACTGCCCGATTGCTGCATTGCTACTAACCTATTTGTTTCAAGTACAGCTTAGTACAGTTTTTCTCTGTGTTATTCTTTTCTGTGTTATTCTTTTCTATTTCATTCAATGATTCAATGATTCAGTCTTGTGCTTTGTTGTTTCCATTACTTGTTACCCATTTATAATTGTCAACAACTGTTCTAAACACTTATATAAAACTAATACCTAAAAGTAAAAGCAAGGTGCAATGGAAACAGACTTAAAAATAAATCATGATGATGTGACTTGCTTCCGCTGCGATAATAAACACATTAAAAAATTGGGCTAAAATTGGATGGAAACTTTACAGTTCACGACAGGGAAAATCGCACCTACCTGCGCACGTTGTGAACAGTAGCAGTTTAAAACACATGGTTAATCTTGTGAATTGCAACAAAACAACTTGGTTAGGGTTAGGCAACAAAACAACTTGGTTAGGGTTAGGAAACAAAACAACTTGGTTAGGTTCATGCAACAAAACAACTTGGTTAGGGTTAGGGCAACAAAACAACTTGGTTAGGTTCATGCAACAAAACAACTTGGTTAGGTTCAGGCAACAAAACAACTTGGTTAGGGTTAGGCAACAAAACAACTTGGTTAGGGTTAGGAAACAAAACAACTTGGTTAGGTTCATGCAACAAAACAACTTGGTTAGGGTTAGGCAACAAAACAACTTGGTTAGGTTCATGCAACAAAACAACTTGGTTAGGGTTAGGCAACAAAACAACTTGGTTAGGGTTAGGCAACAAAACAACTTGGTTAGGGTTAGCAACAAAACAACTTGGTTAGGTTTAGGCAACAAAACAACTTGGTTAGGGTTAGGCAACAAAACAACTTGGTTAGGGTTAGGCAACAAAATAACTTGGTTAGGCAACAAAACAACTTGGTTAGGGTTAGGCAACAAAATAACTTGGTTAGGCAACAAAACAACTTGGTTAGTGTTAGGCAACAAAACAACTTGGTTAGGGTTAGGCAACAAAACAACTTGGTTAGGGTTAGGCAACAAAACAACTTGGTTAGTGTTAGGCAACAAAACAACTTGGTTAGGGTTAGGCAACAAAACAACTTGGTTAGGGTTAGGCAACAAAACAACTTGGTTAGGTTTAGGCAACAAAACAACTTCAGTTACATAATAAGTTAAGTACATTATGTACGTGACAGACCCTCTGAGGTCTAAGGGCATTTTCTAAATTTTAACATATATCTTATTAAATTCGTCTTTTTAAGGTATTTCAATATAACTGGTCCCCATGCGTTTCATATCAAAATGTTCAGAACAAACTCAGCTGTCCGCATAGTGATGCCCACATTTTTTCTAGAGCAATGTGTAAAGAGATAATTTGGCGCTAAAGCTGAAACGTTGATGTTGGCTTTTTGAAAGTCCTCAAATGTCTTTTGAAAACAAACCTTAACTTATGATGTGTTGTACGAATTGTTTCGGCGCTTGAAGTATTTTATGTAATTTCTAAACTGTATGTATTTCTAATGTATTTATTATCTAGCCCTCCTTAGCTTTCCCTAAGTGGCTATGTCACTTGTCAGGCTGCCATTGTAAATAAGAACCTGTTCTTAATGACTTGCCTGTAAAAATAAAAAATAAGGTAAATGAAGTGAGTTAACCAAAGTCTTAGGTTATATATATGACTAAAATAGTAAATAAATGTCAAATTTTGCTTTTTGAGTAGGAGTTTTGTCAAACATCTTTTGGACGCGCTGGTGCATCTTTCATCCTCTGAGGGTTAAGTACGTTACGTTGAACTTAAGTTCTTAAGTTAAAATAAGTCAACGTTGACTTTTGGTTTCACACGGGACACGAACAGCAGTCTCCTGGGTGAAAGACCTGTATTTCTTTGATCCATCCCTACGCACACTTTTTCACTCTTTTTACGATGTCACCTGACTTTTGAGGCCTGACGGCTGCCACTTGGTTTTAGTACATTGGTTGGAGAACTCACTCCAAAAATCCCGCATATGGTGGGTATTTCTTTTTTAGATTCAATGATTGTAACTGTTGTCAAACTAAATAATACAACATAAAGGCTAGAAATGTGAGAGAGAGTTGGGAGTGTATTGGGGGAACTTGTAACCTTAATATTTCTTAAATCCCGTCTACAGCCCTGGCCAAAACACATTGATGTTTTTAATAGTTCAAGATGTCACCAAGTAAAATAAAGGCTCGTAAAACATTTTGTCTGGACTGACTTGGATTCAGCCTTTTGTTTTTCAAAACAAAACAAGCTGCCTCTGGTTTTAATTGTTGCACGGTCTGATAAGCATTTAGCAAGGTCTCATACCAGAATACTTAAAATAAAGTTTTGACTAGCTTTTTTATTTGTTGGCCAATGTACCAGAACATATGGCATTGTAACACATTTCATCTTTTATTTTAGGGTTATCTACTCCACATGTACAGTACATCTTTATGTTTGTATTCTTTTAGTTAAATCCTGGGTCCTCTAAAGGTAACTGACATGAACATTATTGTAAATAAATATGGCCAGGAATATTCTAATTTAGACAAAAAAATTGTCATTTGGAATGCATTTAGTATTTTTCCTCATAGCGACTCCCTTTGATTTTCCGTCATAACTCACATAGCTAAATGGACACGCGTCACTTTCTCCGCTTACATCGAAAGTTTCAGTCATTTATTCAGCTGGCTTGTTACTCAGGCAATTTAAGGTAAGTGCCCCTTGTCAAGGGCGCCGAGTCATTTCATCCCTAGTCTATATCCATGATGTTCAACTTCCGGGATTGGTCCGTTGCCACCCGAAATTCCGCCGGCTGTCACTCTTTACGGCCAGATGTCCGTTACCTTCTGCTTTCTTTGTGTTGGAAAATCCGGTGTTGTGTTTTAAAATCCGGTGAATTTCTGAGGACTATGATTAACTGCTCCTCAGATCTCTGCAGGGTAAATCCAGACAGCTAGCTAGACTATCTGTCCAATCTGAGTTTTCTGTTGCACGACTAAAACAACCTTTGAACGTACACACGTTCAACCAAAACAACTTCCTTCCCGAGGCTATTTTGCAGAGGCACCAGGGCTCTGTCTGGTGCTTAGCGCCGCCCAAGACAATTGTGATTGGTTTAAAGAAATGCCAATTAAACCAGAGCACGTTTTTCTCCCATCCTGGAATGCTGTGTGGACTAGCCAGACCCTCCTCCGCAGCGCTGTGTAGGAAGGTCTGGCTATGCAAGACTATTTCATCCCAGGAGGTGGACTTGACAAGGAATCCTGTATCTTGAGAGCCACCATATTATGCAGTTGCACCCCACAGTGTGAATGGCACTGCTCCATGAAGGTGTTAGGAAGCTTGTGTGTCATGGAAACAACATGTATTTTTTACTTTGATCCATATAAATATTAAGCACAGAATACTGTGCAATCTTTGCTTCAGAGCTTGGTGAGGGTTAAATGACCTACATTTAAACTAAGGCTGCGGGTTCTGTGAACTTATATTGTTGCATTCTCTTATTTTATTTGTATTTATTTTGCACTGTACTGTCTTTGCAATTATTTTTTAAATGCTGTTATCCCAAGATCACAAGTTACTTATTTTGTCATCTTGAGATAACGATGCAATTAGCATGTTATCTTGAGAAAACTAAATATTGTTGCCTCTTATTACTTATAATGCTTATCAGAGATCAGACCTGACGCCGACGTCCGCTTTTCAAAGTAAGGTGTTAAAAAAGGGCGACAACGTCCTGACATAAACTTATCTTCACGTGAAAATTGGTGTAGTTGCTCTTTAAGGTTTTTCTAATACAATATTGGATACAAATAATGTATTAATGGCCGCTATTCTGGCTGTTCTTTATCCACGTTTGAGGCTCTTACAGAGATATGTTTCAGCACAGTAATGCATATGTATATGCATGGATGGTGCATTGCATGTGTGCATGTCTGCAAGTTTCACTGTACACAAAAGCATGTCCGCTTGTGTGTATGTGTGCATACTAAATGGACATGTGTGAATTCAGTTAGCGCCATTTCTGTTCTGCCAGACACCCCTGAGATTCTGAGGTGTCGACTGGATCTGCAGCCCTGTCAAATCAAGATTGTCTGCAAACAACCTGGCCCCTGTCTGATAGACGCTCACAGAATCCTCCTGTAACTACATCTGTTAGTCTTGGCATTCTGCATCGGGACCTGAGCAGGGCTATAAAAGCTGTACACTTTCAAATTATTCAAAAGGTTTGAGGGGGCTTGATTTGTCTGCCTTGACACTCCAGCGTTGTCAGAATTGAGGCTTTCCCTGGCTAGATCCTGAAGTCCAAAAGCCTCATGTCTTCCAGCCTTTTTGTTTTTTTTAAAGATTATTTTTTGGGGCTTTTCCACCTTTAATTATGACAGGACAGCTAGGTGAGAAAGGGGAAGACATGCAGGAAATTGTCACAGGTCAGATTCAAACCCTGGACCTCCGCGTCAAGGCATGAACCTCTCAGTAGATGTGCGCCTGCTCTACCACTGACCCAACCCAGCATCATGTCGTCCAAACTTTTAAAGAATTCCAAATGTACTTTAGCAGCGACTTTGCCTCGGCCTGTTTCCCACTAGTCTCTCTGAGGTCAGCGTAAAACCTGGAGTAACTAACTCTGAGCCTTGGTCAGATATTCAAACTCACTGAGTTACTGTAACTGGAAAAATACTTAATTTGTGGTGGCGTCCCTAAAGACACTGTTCTCTGTGACATGGTAGGTTCAATTGTGTAATATCATATGACATATATTTGTCTTCCAAACTATAGAATGGTTAAGATAAGTCTGAACTGACTCCTGGCACCATATAAAGTAAACTTCAGGCACTATGTGTGTATGTGCGGTGCGTTTCTGTGTGTGTCCACATGTCGCCAAGTCTAATTCACTGACTGAGTTTTGGGGGTCAGGCTAAAATGTTCAGGTTAAAGTTACTGACGGAGTGTCATTATCTGACATGAATCTAACTCCCCTATGATATACTATCCGCTCTGGATTATAGATTTGACCTCCCCTTGGTTTTGCCAAATTGAAGAGATTAATGGAGGCCTATTGCCTGGTTTTCTCCCAAGGGTTGAATCACTCGCTTCTACTGGATAATGTCATCCTGGCTTTGACAGGCCAAGCCGCCGAGCTCCTAGACAGCTCTTTTTACTCCTGAAACTTTAGTCAAAGTGTAGACACATCTCCTCACTATCTGACAAACTTGACACTTAGCTGACACAACTATTTCTCACCAGATAGTGAAACAACTCACTGATACATGCAACAACAAAAAAAAAGATCATAAGCTGTCTTTACATATTTAAAGTCACATAACAAGTACATGAGGATTGTATTCAGTACAGTTCTATACTATTTTGTATGACAGTGTTAGATAGTGCTGAGAGCTTGGGAAACTGTTTTGTACTAATAGCATGAAGGTATTTATGGATTCACAAACGATGCAGGTAGGACACCACATAACGGCAGCTTTGCTGTCATATTAACATCTAAATCGCTTACTGGCAAATCTTTATGTCTTTCAGGTGCTATTTAAATGACACGAAAAGCATAAATTGACTCTCTGCCCATGAAGATGTAAATGAAATTGTGTCACACACGTCACAGTGGGTCTTGTTTTATTCTCAAACATATGAAATTAGTATTGTTTTCCATGTATGAGCCCAGGTCAAAGTGGTTGCCCAGAATTTGCAATTAATGAAGGATTACGGGCTGTGAGGAGATCAAAACACAGCCAGCCACACAGTTTTTTCATATTTCAGAGGATTAAATGCTGAGCAGCTGGGGAAGCAAGACCTTTACTTTATGTTTGGGAAACCGTTTTGCACCTTATTTCATTGTTTATAACTTACATCAAGTTGCTTGTAGTCATACGTATTACAGTACATATCTTTATGACTGTAGTAGGATTTATGGTAGCCTTATTGTTTCACATGATGGTTAGCTTCTATATTACTTTGCAAACACATATTGCACTTTACCTACAGGGAGCATTTCAGTGCACTGCAGTAACATGTTATTGGCTGCTTGGTTATTTATTGGTAGCAATGGAAACATGAAATCCACTATAATGCCAGAGTTATGAAATGAAAGGATTTATTTATTATAAAATAATGCAGATAATGTTCAGGGCTAATTTAAGATCACTTCCATACTGTGTCCACATGTTTGTTTTTTTTAAATACATGAAAGTAAATATGATTTGAGAAGTATTTTAAAGTTTACTTTACAAAAAGCAAACAAAGAGATTAAAAGGAGATGTATTTCCATTGTTGGGGTAAAATCATGGAACAATGGCAATATAAATTTGAAAATGTGCAACTGGGGTGCCTGGATAGCTCACCTGGCAGAGTGGGCGCCCCATGTACAAAGGCTCAGTCCTTGTGGCAGCGGCCGCAGCTTCAACTCTGACCTGAGGCCCTTTGCTGCATGTCATTCCCCCCTCTCTCTCCCCATTGCCCAAAAAAAATAATAACCTTTGAAAATGTGCAACTCTCTTTTCTTTTTTCTTTTTTTTAAGAAAATGGTTTGAAATGCTATTTTGAGGGTTACAAATGTGATTAATTCCCTTGTTTCTTTACTTCTATCTTGTTTTTGTATTTCCCTTTCCTTTGAGATGAATAGATGTAATCGATAAGAACATAGGATAGGCATATATAAGCTTTTGCTTCAGCCTAATCCTTCTCAGTCACTATTTCCTTTTTTCGTTTACACTGTGATTTGTATATACTTATTGTTTTACGATGACTGAATAGACAACTACTAACCTACTAAAAAAAAACTAAAAAAACAATGGCAACAACAAGATAATGAATTATCAATGTAAAGAAATGAACTTTGTCTTTAAATGTTTCAGTTAGATTTTGATAGTGGGCGCGCACACACACACACACACACACGCACACACACACACACACACACACACACACACACACACACACACACACGCACACACACACACACACACACACACACACACACACACACACACACACACACACACACACACACAGGGATTTGACAGACAGACAGACAGACAGACAGACAGACAGAGTGCGGTAGCTTTAAGAGGGGGGCGTGGTGCTGCTGTTTTGACCGACTTGTCAGTCCCTTCACTCCCCACTATCATTCAGCTGAATGAACAGCCTCGTACAGTCAGAGCAGGGCATCGGCTCTCTATTTATTCAGCCCCGCCGCGAGACTGAATTTGGTCCTGTTTGTGTGGTGACAGCGACAAGGGATTATTATTATCGAGCAGTAATCGTTTCTCCGCAACGAAGCTGGGAGGTAAGTTTACAGTGTCACTGAAAACCAATCTAAATGTAAGCGGTACCTACCTAGCGTACCTTGTGATGGTGCTTTTCCCTTCAGCGAAATGGTCACAGTGAAGTCGAGATACATGGGATACATGGAGTGTTAGCTGCGTTGGGTAATGTAGCATTTTAAAATAAGATGTACGCACCACTCCTATGGTTTAAGATGAAAATATGCTTTGCTTTGCTTGGCTGCAGTTTTTTTTTTTTTTTTGCGTATCATGCCAATTAAGACCCAGCACCTGATGTGTAGCCTGCCAGTGCGCTGGATATAAATAGGGGACATGATTAATGGCTTATTATCCCCTGCTTTCCATCAAATCACCGGTATAGCACGTTATTGGCCACCATTAGTTGCAAATTGGTTACTTTACAAGCAGTTCTGCGCATGACAGTCGCATGAATCTGCCCCCACCGATTTTTTTCTTTTTTTTTTTGTAGTTTTTGATGTTTGGTGACATTATCATTTTCAAGTCATTAATACCGATACGTGTTTAATGATGGACTGCATTCGGCCTTCAAATGATGCGCAATGCAATTGATCTCGATATTTAGGCGGGTGTGCGTTCACGGGCTACACGGACATTTGATTCCTGTGAGCATCCAAAGAGGGCGCTGCGTCACCTCAGCTGCTCTGTCATCACGGTGCCTGCCTTAGTCATAGCCTACTGCAAAAAATGTCTATTCATAACAAGGCATGATGTTAGTGTTGAGTCTTACCATTCATGTTTGATCAAATCAAGTACAACTTTTTGTTTCTGAGTGAGTCTCCCTATGTTTTCATTTTTTTTTTTTGTGTTTTTACCTTGTTCCCCTCAAAAAGAACATGCCAATCTTAAAAAATAGATGTATGAAAATAAACCAGGATAAGGGGAATTCTATCCCCTCTTTGGGAGATATTTTCTTCTTTGAAAATATGACTTTCAGACTCAATATCAGAATAAATGGCATCTGATGACTCTGGCAGCAATGCCTCCTCCTGAGCTATATGTGGCTACAGCAACTTTTCAGCCTTCCATCCAGACATCAGCATGTCAAAATATGTCATTGTTCCAAATATTCTCCTTTTCTCTTAACATTCTCCATTTGTAATCAGGAAAATGAAGGTACATGCTTGCACACTTGGGGGGGGGGCATCCATACCTCTTAAAGCTCACAGTAATAGTCAGTTTATATGATGGGAAGGCATTAAGAGCTATTTAATCTGAACATCTGGCAGTGATGCAGCGTTGGCTCCTCTTGGTCAGTTGTTGAGGCTTTACACTGCACCATGCTAAGCACAAAATCACCCCCTCCTGCTGGCACACACAGCTTTGCCTAAGGAGTACTTAGCATCTGCTACATTCCTCCTACTGGATCAAGATTGTGCTGCTTGGGAGTGACGACTAAGCCACAGTGATCAGTAACTGTTTTCTGGCCACAGTTCAGAGAAATGAAAATACAAATAAAAACTATGATTATGGGTGAAAGGATCGGAATGGATTATGACATAGAAATTACATTTTAATCATGCTAACCCATTGGGGGTAAGTGGCTCACAGGATTTGTCCATGTAAGGCTGCTGAAGGATTTTTTTTTTTTTAACAATGTGTAATGCCCATACTTTACAGGCATCAATAGGCTGTCCACTGAACCCCACAGACTTGTGTTAATGGACATCAGCTATGGATGGATTTAGTGAAAAACTCGTGCACTATAGCCAGCTGTATAGCAGAGCTACAATCCACTGAGCTTTTAATACGCTTTAAGCTTTTTCACAGGTTCAGCTCCAAGCATGTGAAATCATACATGTAAAACTGGAATATTTGTCTATTTACTCTTAAGTCAGCCTAGAGCAGCTGTTGCAGCAATTTGGCTGGAGTATTTTTAGGTCCACTGTTTTGATTATAGCACATAATCCTTGTCCAGCTACCTGTGTGTTTTCAGAAGGGAGGGAGGAAAGAAAAATAGGTCTGACATCCAAAAGCAACAAGGCCACTGGGCTGAGGTGTTCTGCCTCTGGCTGTGCCCCTGCTGACTGAGCGGAAGGTTAGAAGCTTTGGTTGTGCGTGTGTTTCTGTGGCGGAAGGATGACGGGAAGCCTTGCTCAGCTCAGGGTGGCTGCGTGTGTGTTACCACATATCGGGCGGCCACACACGGCTGTGGTGTGTTCCCAGTCGAAGCCCCCTCTGCCACAGGTAAGGGTGGCCAGCAGAGGAAAGACAGTGCCATTGTTCCCAACCAGCCAATGAGGCAGAAGTTGACTCACTTGTGAGTGAGCATTTGGTGTGGCAGGCAGGATGGGGCAGGAGGTGAGGCAGGGCGGAGGCATGTGCTTGGCGCATGGAGGGCTATGCTGCTCAAATCTTCTGCATCTTTTGTGCAGCCTTCAAACAGACATCTGCTGCCAATTCACTGATTCAATGTATAATTTGTCAGAGGCACTCAGATTTAAGATGTACGTTGTTTGTGGTCCAAATATGACGTTTAATAAATCAGTCTGCAACAGAAACTGTTCATCACATCATCTTAAAAAACACTGACGCCCCGTGTACAGCACTTGCACCCTTACAGTTCATCAACAAGCATTCCAATTCAATGGCTTTGTTACCACTCTTGCCTCATAAAACTTGCTCCCTACAAGCCTGCCAGCAGCTGGCCCTTCTTTTTCCTTTACCGTTAACTCATCACTAACCCACTCAGCGGCCACAGTGCACGTATAAGGACTCATGCCAGTCTCTGCTCCAGCCCACTCTTCTCTTTGTGTGGTGGCTAGGCAGGCAGCATGCTGGCTTACTGTATCTGTGCAGAGTTTCTGGCACAGAGTGTCTGAGGCTGGGAGTAATTAGCTGTGAGGGTATAATCCTATATCAGGCACAGTGCTCCCCCTTCTTCTCCTCCCCAATCCTCAGTCACAATTGGATATGACCTGCCAAAACCCCACCTCTCCTACTTTTACAAGCATCTTCATTTACGAGTTTACGTGTTTTTAAAAAAAAATGGTTTGGTTCACAGATTTTTTTTTTTCAGCAGGGCGGGGGGCAACCATATTTTACACCATGAATTCCACTTACTTAGCCGGCACATAGAGGGCCAAATCTCTGAAGAAAAGTGCACATCTATTGCCTGCGCACTGTGGTGGTGGTGGTGGGGGGGAATCGATACAGCATAGTATCGCAATATTTTCCGTGGCAATACTGTATTGCTACACGGACGCCAAGTATCGATCTATTATTATACATGTGTTGGTCAGTTTGTCTGCTTGACAATCCTATTTTGCAGTGAGATGAACAAACAGAGAAATGTATCATTTTAGATAAAACAGATGTTGAGTTTGTTGACAAAGTTTCCTTTTGAGGACATAATTTGAAATTGGGAAACATTTGAAGTTGGAAAAAGGGTAATAAATTGCAATATATCGCAGAATATTTTAATATGTTTAAAATCGCAATTATATTGTATTGTGACATAAGTATCGTGATGATATTGTATTGTGAGGCCTTTGGTGTGTGTGTATGTGTGTGTGTATATATATATATATATATATATATATATATATATATATATATATATATATATATATATATACATACATACATACATACATACACACTGAGGATGTTGGATTATACAGATTTGGACATGTTTTTTTGAGTTTGAAATATCCAACTTTTCTTTTACCTCAAGCAATAGCCCAATCTCATCTTTTGTAGAACAGGTCGTGGCCACAGGGGCCAAGTGTGCAGAGCTTTCTCATGGGTGGTTGCAACAGACTCTGGTCTGTTTCTCCCATACAATAGTGAGGCTGTGAGGAACCTGAATTGGAAAGGAACTGCAGCATGGCAGGACTAGCCCCAGTATGCCAAAGAACCTTGGCATCAGATCAGCATGCAGGTTATCCAACTGTGAAGCAGTGCTGATATGATCTTAATGTACATTTGCTGGCACCTCACCTCAATAATCTGTACATCTCCAAGATTCCTTAGGTTATTCGCATTACGCTTGCATCTTTGTCTAGTTTTATTGTGGTGTGTATGTGTAGTTATGCAACTATGAATCTATTCACCCTATAATTGCTTGGAAAAAAACCAACATCCACGGGCCATGTGTCATACTTCTTTGTTGAAGGAGGAAACTTCTTGTCCAACGGGATCTATTAAACAAAACAGTGCATGACACTTTGCATTCTTCCGCCACCCCTCCTTCTCCTTTTTCCTCCTCCTCAATTTGTCCCTATAGTCTAATTTCCTGTCAGTCTCACCACAAACACCCATTCGCTCCAAATGTAAAAAAAACAGTTACGCAATCATGTGGTTAATTAAAATCGCATAAACTCCAGATACTTTATCATAGGGTAGACACCTCACGTTCTCTTCTCACAGTTCTGCACAATGTGTCATTGTTAGCCAGGCTTTTGTGCTTTTGCACCACTGTACTGTTTTTGGAAACAGTAGCTTGCTGCCTTGACTACCTGATTAGACTTGCATGTTTCCACCACTGGTATAATTCAGAGGCAATTTAAGTCTCGGTCTCACCATGCATTGTTCTGATTTTACGGAGGGGAGCTGGTGGCAACAGTAAAGGTGGTATTTTGCATTAAGTGTGCATGATGGCCAGATGATTGGTTCTTCAATCATGTCAGGGTAATACACACAGGGAGCAGGTGCTCATGTAAGATTGCCTCTTTAATGTCTTGAGGAATTATTTCCCCATCTTTGGGAATGATTTGGTACTGGGGGTAATGGAGGTTGAGAATATCCTAATACGTCTTAACTTCCTGACATCTCCCTGCCCCCCTAACCCCTCCCTCCCCCCCGCCCCGCTTCTTGTTCCCCACCATGGTCCCCTTTACCGACTACCCTCCTTCACCCCCCCAGACAACTGACTCAATGCAATGGTTGTTTCGGTCCCGTCTCCATGTAGTCACAGGCAATTAGCTCCCGTCAAAATACACTGCTGGACTAAGGGGTGAGACTCGGGCAGCCGTACCCCTTGCTCCTGCCCCCTACGCTTGGCTAATATTACCCTGAGCTACCGGGAAAGGGCCAGATAGGTTTTGTCAGTAGATGGAAGGGAAAGGAGGGAGGGGGGGGGTCCCACCCGGGACCTGTGCGCGTGCTACCTCGCTGAGCACAAAGCAGCTCTTTCACTTGGGATCTGGAGCACATATGGAATCGTTTATCAAACCTCCAGTGCGTCAGTCCCCCATATTCTCTCGGCTGCAGGTTTCCCCTCACCTCTGCATCTCAGATTCACTTTGCCTCTGAAATTTGCTTGACATTCTGCACCTGGCGATGTTCCTCCATCTGCCCTTGATCCATTTCATTTGGTTTCTTGGATGATGTAGGCACCGTCCATTGACGGTTGAGGTTGCCATTAATTTGCTGATACTTTAACCATGGGAAATGATTATTAAATAAAATGAAATAGGGTAAGGGTTAAGGTTATATGACCGTAGTTTAAGGTCCTGCATTTAGTAGAGTTTGCTTGCCTTTGCCTGAACGAATTAGTGGCCACACAAAATTATAGCAACACTATTTTAACGGTAACACAATGCCAGCGTGACATCATCTCCAAGGATTGGCCTCTAAACTGCACAGCTGGGTGTAGATAACGGAGCAGCTTGGATGTTTATTTTTTCCCCTTCTGCATTCCAGCTTCTTATTTATAATGGCCATGATATCCAGTTCGGGGGGTTACTTCTATAAAAGGAAGTTTGAAGACTTTTGCCGACCCACTCGAAAGGAGGCTTGCATGCCACATTTTCTCAAGATATAACCTTTAGATTTCCAGGAGAAAGACATAAATCACACTGAAAAAGAATGGCGAGTTTGGCTTGGGTCAAAGATAGTGGGGTACATGACTGAATGACTTGACTGCAAACACTGCAGAATCAAAACAATCCGCTCCCTCAGTATCGGTACTGCCTTTGTATCATCCACGTGTATCCTCAATAAGGAATTATGAAAAGTAGCTGTGTAAAATGATCGTAACAGATGCAGCTCTTTGATCAGAGGTCAAAGATATGTTTTGGTTGAGTTCTCAACACATAGTTAACTGTGGGGAAAGGTGACCTTTGACCTGTGACCTGGTCCAACTGCCAGGCTGGCCCTCTAGGAAATAGATTGTGTTTACAAAGATCTTGTCATTATGTGTTTTAGATTAAATTATCTTGGCATGTTGGGTTGGGTAGCTAATGGCATTCAATATCTGGAGTCATGTGGCTTTGTTTTGCCTAAGCTTTAACAACAAAGTTCAGCTAGTTCCTCTTAAACCTGAGAATTTCCTCTGCTTGCAAACTGAGTAGATCTGGTCCCCATTGCCAAACTGACGACAAATCATTTGGCCCAGATTGTCTGACCTTGAGTTTTTATCTTGCATTGTTTGCTTCCCAGGATCAAATCCTTCCTAAATTAGCCTAAACTCCTCAACACTAACAATCCAGATGTCCTCGGTGGCCTGACACCCCATTTAATGCCTAGCAGATGGTATTTGTAGTGGTGGATTGTGCTGAAAACAGATTACCTTTAATGAGGTAATTTACCAATGGACTGTGGGTTTGGCCAAATCATCTCATGTATGCACATACAGCCCTGTGAGTTTCTAAAATGTATTTAAAGTTACTTACAGGTTAAACATTCCTAAAGGATTGCTCCAGTTAATATCCTTCACAGAACAATGCTTGTCTATAGAGTGGATTCACCATGAGGGGCCTTTTCACAAGAGATACGGCATAGCATGTACTTCTTTGGGCTGTGTTATTGTATCCATCAGATCTCCCTCCTCTTTCAATCCCTCCCCTCCTTCTCCTTGGTGGACAAGGGTCCATTTCGCTGCCCTGTGCGGCTCTGTTTGTGTGTTCAATTGTGGGAAAATTTCTCAACTATCCGTGAGAGTCCCCCGCTCTCTGGACTGGCTTTTCCCTTGGGGTGCTCCAGGCTCGGAGAGCAGTGCTAGCAGAAGTCCCCTGTCCTTTGACTCCCAAATCACTTGTCTAAGCTGTTTGTATGGCCGGTCCCCTTCCCTTATAGTCAAGCTCAACAACACAGTTTATCGTTTCAGAAGGGGGAGCTCCTTCAAGCTTTTCAGCACAGCGATAAAGAAGCCTGGCAAAAAAGCACTCCCTACCAATGAATCACTTCAGACGGGTGGATGAGATCAAGACATAGATCTTGATGTGACACACAGTTTTGAGAATGGGCCAGGCTGTGGTTGGTTTACTTTGGCTACTCTTGCAGAATATGTCCTGGCTCCAAAGGATATTGAACCTGAGATAGGTAAAGTTTATAGCTTTTGAGTTTGCAGTTTTGTTAATGAGACTGAATGTTCTGGTTCATGTACAGTATATGTCATTTGACTGAGGGAATTGCCTCATTAAACTAAGTTTGTGGCTTTGTATATTTAGTTTGTGACTTTCAGTTTTCCTTTTTTTAATGCTTTCAGTTGCCATTTCATTTTCTTCCATTTTCATATTTGGATACTATTACTGTTTTATTTTCACATTTGAATCATGGGATTCCCCTGAAATACAGGTTTGGCGTCATTTTTAAAGCTATAGTGCGTAGTTTCTGTCGCCCGCATGAGGAATTCTAAGTAACGACAACACTGTTGACGCGTCCACATGACACAAGCCTTCCGTGATTGCGCGCCAACCCCACCCCTCCTCCACACAGTAGCGAAGGAGGACACAGAGGATTAAAAAAACATGACGGTCTCTTCAGAAGAGGTAATTATCATCACTCAAGTTTCTGAGCGGGAAAGTCACCGGACGCCACAATCTTCTGAACACAGCCATACTGAGAAATACAGAGAGAGTTGTGTGGAGCTGATAGTCTTAATTAGCTTTGTAGCAACTCATTTGGCAACGGCTTAAATGTAACGGACGTTCATTAATATCAAAAAGTTACGCAGTAAAGCTTTAAGATTCAGAAGCAGCCAATTCAATTTGTCATTTAGCCAATATTATTTATTATAATTAATATTATTATATTATAATTAAAGAAGGCTACAAGCCCCTGTTGATCTTTGCTTCTCTTTCTGCATCTCTCCCATTCCTGTGCATACCTCCATAACAAAAAGTTACACACTAAAGCTTTAAGCACTACAGTAGTGCCGCTGCAAGTTCTCAGAATTTTAATTTCACAATGACTTGCTTGTGTTTGACTCTACAGTGACCAGCAAATAAATGGCATGTAATTCTTTACTGAAGATACGACAGGCTGTCGGATAACCAAGCCTCCGGCCTCCATCCACAATTCAATTTAAGCAACTGTAATTCACTTTACTGGTGTGGCAAATGTGTTTTTATTGAAGTGATTTAAGGCTGGAGCATCTTAACAAGATTTAAGCTGGAGATGCATCACGTTCACCCATCTTTTCCCCCCCTCTAATCTAACATAATATTCTTAACCTGTCCTCATCTGCAGGGTTTAGAAGCCATGAAACCATACATTTTTTTTGAGCTGAGAAAAACTGCGTTTTAAACGTACAGTAGGAAAACCTCCACAGTCATCTCACTCAGTTTAAAACCAAGCCATTTACTAAACAGTAAAACATTATTATTTTTTTGAAGATCAACTTTTTATTATATTTATATTTTTATATACAGAACAGACAAATACAACTGAACAAGAACAACGACCCTCTCCCACCCCCCACCCTCGCGGTCTCAAGGAAAACAAAAACAAAGAAACCGAAATCACACCGTGCCTAGTCGCTCTCCTGTAATTCTTGTGATGTTTAGGTCATTAGGACTGATACTTGTGCTGCTGCGTTTTTCCATAGGTCTACAGTCGATGATTTGGCTTTGTTAATCCTTGCTGTAGAGAGCTCAAGCATAACTATGCCCAGAAAATACTCCAACCACCGTTTTATACAAAGCGTGGAGGGGAGGGGAAGCCAGCCAACGCTGAGCTATCATTTTCTTGGTTGCAGTTGAGCCGGCTAGCCAAATTTTCTTCTGTCTCCCAAGCAGGTGTAATTTAGAGTCGTCATTAAGTAACAAAACAATCAGGTCAACATTTTTTAAACCTGAACACCTTCATAATTCTTGCTAAGACTTTTGGATTACTAAATGTGGCTTCTACATCTTCCCATGCATTTCTTTCCAATCATGTAATGACTTCATGGTGCTGTTAAAAGCTCTTAAGTAGAACAGAACGCTGTGACAGGCACTTTTACTGCGTTCTACAGGCTCTCTCCCAGCCTTGAATGAATCATCTGAGCTAAGTGTCATCTCATTGTGTTTTTGAGCTTTGACGTGGATTTGGTGAATGCAGTTAGGGATCCAGGAGCGATAACAAATGGTTCTGTCTTTTTGCCATAGAGTAACTAAACAGATAAACACCATCTGAACAGTGGACCCGAGCCATAGATCCTTTATCCCCGGCAAGTTCTTTTCAAAAACTCCTTTTCGCCAAGTGACAAACGGCGTGGTTGGTAACAACTAAAGCATTTAGAGGCCGTATGAATAGGGGGTCTGTCTTGAAATGGGGCCTTTTGCTTGTATCCCTCCGGTGCGTCAGATTGATCACGCCCAGGTTTTGGGCTGGCAATGCACTTCAAATGGACTGATTAAAAAGCAGGGCGTTTATTTTTGCTGTGTGATCAACTGTGTCCTTTCCCCAGATTTAGCGTCTGTGGGTGTTCTTCATCATCCGTAAGCACTACCAGGCCATCCCTTCCACCCTTTACTTCTGTTGTTCTTGCATTGACCTGTAAAGCCAACCCCTAATCCTCCCTTATGACATCCTGTTTTTCTTGTGAAACCATAATTCTCAAAAAGTTCCTCTTCTCATCTCTCTCTCTCTCTGATCAATACTGATGTAAAACGCAGGTTCCCGTGTAGGATTTGGGTCTTCTTTCCATTTTTAAAGTTTTGCAGATGGAGTGATGGGGAGGAAGCCTGTTAAAACGGTTGCCATCCTCCTCTGATATACACTCCATCACTCCCTTGTGGTAAATATCACATGTGGACATCAGGTGACCTCCTTGGTGCTGTTCCCTTGGTTACTGGGATACTGCCCCCCCCCCCAAATCTCCCTCTTTCTCCTCTGCATCGTGCAGCAGCCTCTCAGAGCAGTGTGCTGTTTTTCTTCTCCTTCCACTCGTATAAACCCGGAGACTATCTGCCATCAGCATTCAGGAAGTGTGGGGGTAAACAAACGCCAGGATCCAGCAGGGGAAACTCAAATGACCCAGCCATGTCCTAGCAACCGTGGAGTGCGAGTTATTTTTGGTAGTTTCAGTATCTATGTGCATTGTGTTCATAAGGGGTTGTTTATATTTGTTTGTGGTGGGGCAAACTCGTTTAATCACATGGGGTTGGAAAAATGAAGCAGGGTTCAGCTTCCTTTCATTTGAAGTATCATCACTGACTGTGCCAGATGGCATGTGATGCAAGTTCGTTTCAGTCCAGCCATTGACAAATTAGTCATTTAAGGTCGAGACACACCGACCAGACGGCTGACCTTCGGCAGAAAAGGCAGTTGGACTGATCAGTCTCCCCGAGTTGGTCAAAAAAGTGCCTCTGAAGACACCAAAGCGACGAGACGTAATACGTCTCCATAACAGCAGGCAGCGTTAATTTGTATTGTCGCCCAAAAATGAAAACCGGCAGCTGATTGGACGAACCCGTCACGTGGGTCCGGTTTCTCCAGAAATTCAAAGACAGACTGTCATGGCGGCTTGTTCAGAATACGATCTCATATTTGACTAAAATAGTTCACCGAAACGTGTTTCTGAAAACATTTTAAGAGAGAAATAGTCCATGCAGTTGCTGAATCTGTCTTCTTTTCAGTTCAACAAAGGTCAGTTCAAAAGATTTTCGTCAGATTTTGAGAGACTCTAGTCACGCTCATTCCGCTCCCCGTTTCCGGGTTAGCGCTCTACCAATCAGATGGGTCATTTGAGTCCGACTGCTGGCAGTGCCCGCCCCGCCGATTATCCATGACAAATCGGCCAAAATGGAGAACGACGGCCCCTTGGATGGACGACGGCACGGAACACACCGAACAGACTCGAGTCACTGACCTCACCAGACTGTCTGACGGCCGATTATCGGCTCGGTGTGTAGTAGGCTTAAGAGTGTATTCACTTCCATGCATACTCTGCTACTGGGGTTATGTAGCTCTCTTCTAACTCCACTAACTAATTGTTGTGTGCAGTTAAAGGACACGGGTTTGCTTTTTCAAATGTCAACATGAGAAAAAAAATGCAGATCTAGAAAGCGAAAAGCTCTGCAGAAATGTCTGTCTGTGTGCACATGTGTGTTGAAAGGTCCATCCTGTCAGCAATGCAGTGATGGAGAGATAACCCATGAGCCAGTGCTGTGTGTGCCAAACCATCTGACTATTTTAGCCACAGAGGAATTGGCCTGCATTTAAGTTACTTGAGGCTGATATATTTTCTCTCTGCCTCATCTGAATGAACGGCTTGGCTCGAGTGCCCATTTTTATGTGGCATCAGGGCCTACAATATATCTTCAGGCAGTTATCCCTCTAAAAAATTGCTTTTTAAAGTCCGGTCTCCATCATCACAATCACTCCCCCTCTCTTTACCCCCTACCTTCACATTGTCCAGCAGCACGCGGGGATAAGCTGTGCCATGTAGCGTGAGGAGACAGACATTCGTGATCATCCGAGAGAAAGAGGTGAAATGGGGGCGGGGGGGGGTCCAGCGCAGTGATGCTACCGGACTGTAACCGTACCCTTGACCACATCTACTGGGATTACTGTGGGGGGTGGATTAAAGGTAATTAGGCAGACCGATTGGACCCTTGGTGCAGACATTTAATGCTGCTATATCAACCCATATACACATTCACTATCCTGCTGCGCTGACAAACAAAATCCCTTAAATGCACAATTTCTTGCCAGAGTGATTGGGGCTGTTACAATGGCACAAATATGAGCTTTTAATATGTAAGGAATATGGATGTTTTTTTTTGTTTGTGGTTGTGGGATACCAAGAGCCAGAAGGAAGTGACATTTGGACATAAGTTGAGCTGTGTTTATTAACTTGAAGACCTTGCTGTAATAATGACTCAAATCCAATTAGTCAATGAGAATTAAATGAGATTTTCCAATTTGGACCTCCTGTTAAGTAAATGTAAAGGCAAAGCACTTGCCTATCCACCAATAAGGCATTGCCATGTTGTAAACAGTCTGCAATACAATAATAGCATGATGTACATATACTCCAAGTTTAAAGATTAAAAGGGATATTTAATGTATTTCACAGTATCTCATCTGGATCATCTTGCTTTTAAAAAAACGATAAATTTTTTGAGAAACGTTTCATGCCTGTTTCTAAAACCGCCTTGCCTTTCTCACTCTTCCCCTTTCGTGAATCACCACCACTCTTGTGCTGGGCCCTGATTTACTGCCAGGTTGTCTTGACAACGGGTCGCAGTACATAAACCGGGCGATGTTTGGGGAACGCAGCAACGCGAGGCAGGAAATCTTACCCCTCAGATGGTGCTCCCACAGTCCTCTGGAGCAGGAGCCACATAAGCAAATGGAGGCCTTATTTTTCTAACTGGTCCTTTTCCACCTTTTTAAGCCAGAGATCAACAAAATCTTTGAGGTCCGGACAGCCCATGCCTCCTCACAGGTATTTGGAAGAAAATGAAAGGAAGCAAGGGAGAAATGGTTTGTAAAAAGTAGATGTCTCGTATAGTGCCATGCAACATAAGATTAGATTCACTGCTGGTCGCACATCCTCCACTTCCACCATATATAAACCTACACTCGCATATAGCACACTCTCACACCCTACCCGTCATTACCTTGCCTTCCTGAAATTCCATCCAAGAGCTTGAGGAAGAGGAAATGGATCTGCTGATCAGAGGCCTGCTGGTCTGGCCCATGAAACAGAATGGAGGGAAGAAGCCCTGCTGTGATTCATTTGTCGCGTACATTTGAACACACACACACAGACACACACACACACACACACACTTATAACACAGTTGACAAAGTATAAAAACAGACGCTGATCATAAATCTGTCTCATGCTTTTGGCTACTGGTCAGTGGTGCAATACATTTCCCAGACTTATCTTCTCTTCCTTTTTTTCATTAGAATCCACTTCTACTCAAAAACTTCAAATGTAATGGTATATCAATTGTCAGTACTTTTTGCTGTCATGTATTTTTAGCTGTGGTATTCCACTTTGGCCAACGGTTGCAGACACCTCTCCAGCTTGGCTTGGCTTCCTTTTTTCACCGTTGTCTCCGGTAAAACTAGAACACTAGGCCAAAGCTGAGTAAGCCATTTTTGGCTCCCCTAAGAAATGGTGCCACTCCAAGGAGGCTGTTGACAGAGGAAGAGCATGAAGTTGCTTTTGAGCCCTTTTCCCTGTTCTCTCATTGATCTGCTCCCTTCTTCCTTTTCATCCCAGTCTCAACAATCAATGCTCATGATTATTGAAATGGATGCTTCAGGCTGTGTTTTAAAAGAAAGAGGTGAAGTTGTGAGGCAAGGTCACAGAGTTCTCTTTCATATCACGTCCTGCATCTCAGAGGGCAGGCGTGTTAACTGTCTTTGTGCACCATGCCAGTTCTCACTACAGTGCTACTGTCTCGGGAGGAGGAAAAAAAAAAAAACGGCAGACTCATTGTTCTACGAAGGAAAGTAAGATGCAGAGAGAGGAAAAGCTGCAGGGGAAAAGAATGCTGACCCATATTTTTGTTGCTGCATGCAATGGGACAACAACTTGAGGCCCAACCTGACCGTTTAACTTAAATAGCTTGTAATCTGAACAATGTGTGTTGATTGTACGCCGCCAGTGCAGATGTGATTAACCCAGATTTGTACTACAGGGGTCAAGGCTTTTTTATTTCGGAGCAGGTTTTCATCCTGTGGAGGCCACCAAATGGGACAACTTTTCTTCACTCATAACCTGCGCACACATTTCTGCAACGCTATGCATTTTTGAAGTATGGGTAAGGGAACATCCGCACTACATTAAAATAAATAGTGTATAGTGAGAAAGTGATGCCTATAATATTTTCTTCAATCTCGCTAATTGGATGCTACACATGGCCGCAGTTATGTCCTTTACTTTTTCAAAGGGCAGCTGGGATTCAGCTTCAGGCATTAATGTAATCAATTGAATGTTGTCATTAGTGTAGCAATACAAACCTTTGTACATTTGTGTTTGTCAGAGCAAAGGGGTTAGATTTCAGCTGATGAGCACTAGCTCACCAAGCCTCTTATGAGGAGAGATTCTTGTTTGTTAGCTTAATTTCACAAGCAGCAGAACATGAACTAGAGACCATCTTGCGATGGGATCACACCGGCCGTGACCTTCATTCTGATCTCAACTAACACTTTTTAAGTTTTGTGACTAGGGTTGGGTATCGTTTGGGGTTTTTTCCGATACCGGTGCTGCTACGATACTTTAAAAACTGGGCCAGTGCCTGAACCGATACTTTTAAAAAAAGAGAGAAGAAAAGTTAAAAAAATAATAATATAAAAAAGGAGCACACAACTAGGCCTAGAAAGCCTAGACGCACCCTAGCGGCAGCAAATGTAATTTGCAGCCAGGGGGGTCTAGGCACTCTCCGTTGGCTTGCGAGCTGGAAAAACCAATCTCTGGTCAGGCCAATCACATCGTGTATAGAGTTGGTGGGCGGGCTTATGGCTGCTGCTGCTGCTGGGAACAGTGGTCTTCTGGAAGACTTGGAGTTAAGCTTTTCTTTGAGAAAAGAACAAAGAACGGCACTGAAGTCTTTCTTAAAAAAGGAAGATGTGTTCGGAGTTTTGCCCACCGGATACGGCAAAAGTTTAATTTATCAACTAGCTCCGCTACCTTCTTCGTTGCTCTGGTTGGTTGTAGCGCTATCCTATTGCGTGCGGAGGGAATTTGAAAGACAACCGTTTATCCCGCCCCTCGGATTGAGCCCTGCCAATGGTGAGTTCCCAGACCCAACATCTTGATGTGGGTCTGGCTTGTCAGGCTAGCACACGACAGTCGGCGACATTAAAGAACTGCTTGTTTATTGCTAAGGCCATATGGTCGAAATTAAATGATTTATAAATAATGTAATAACGATAACTTATTTCACCAGTAAATTGCTGTTAAAGGACAAAAACAACCACTAGATGGGAAAAGGGGTATTTACAATAACTTTGAATGCACCACAAGGCTTAGGCTACCTGTTTCAGTGAATGCACCGTCTGTGTTGTTTTTCAGACTGTTACGTCCTGGTGTTGAATCCTCTACAGTGAAATACAGTCCCACTTTACACTGTTTAACATTAGATGTCATCATTTTAACCGCGTTTAATCCAGCTGCTAGCTAACGTTACCTGCTGTCAAGTGGTGTTAACTAGCGTCACATGCAGCAATGTTTCTGTTGCCTCTAACGTCCGTTTCGGAGCATCAGAGAGAAGAGCAGGCATTTCAATGGCACCGAAATGAGGCACCAAAATCCGCGGTGCCACTTGTCCAGTAGATACCGGTCGTTTAGGCACCGGTGCCATATTAGCACTGGGTCACAGTACCCAACACTATTTGTGACTGCATCTTGCACGGTTGTACCACTATTGCGGTGGCAAAATCACAGGTCCACAGGCAGACGTATAAACACCTGGCAAAATCACTCGAAACCGCTCCTGGGGTAGTTCCTGCTAGAGTAGGTATCTCCAGGGCAACATTTTGCCTAAATGACACATACGCACAGACTCACAAGGTAAGAACAATACCAGACGCACTCTGTCGTGGCTGGTAACAAGCATGCAGGACTGACGTGTGTGTGTGTGTGTGTGTGTGTGTGTGTGTGTGTGTGTGTGAAGCCAGATGGGTATCAGGGGCACATGGTGCTGGGCGTGTGTCTGCCGCTCCAGGAGCCTACCCTGGGATCAGCTGGCTTTAATCAACACCATCAGTTACCCCTCTTGCGGGTAATCGGGACACAATGGGCCCCTTCAACAACACTCCCCTCCACCTCAGCTCCCCCAACACCAGTCCACACTGCATGGTGCTATATGTATTTACATTGTCTCACCAGCTCATTCACTCATTATCTTACACATACAGTAGTGTAAAGGATAGTAAGTTTATAACAACTTCAGTTTATTTTCATAGCTTTGGCCATACTTTCTATCGGTTGTTATAACATTGTACCTACCAAATTAATTGCTGAGACCTGGAAATGCCACCAATGGCAAAGATGACCCAAAACTACTCAAATATCTTCCAAGTTGTTCCAACTAAATCTGAATTATCCAAGTATTCTTTGAGTGCTCTATCTGCATTCATTGTACACAGTTGAGCAGTGTACTGTAGCACATTGCCAAATGTGGTTGATTATTCTGCAGCCGTGATATCTCTTTGTGCACTGTAACATAGACGGGAGGGACTGGAGTGAAAAAGATTAAAGTTAAGATTAGGTTCTGGATGATTTTGAAGTGCAAGTAATGTTGACGGTGGGGAGGAGTCGACATCAAGCTCTCTGAGTAGTCCTGATCCAGCCCCGATTTAGTATGCATTTCAAGGATCTTTTGCCTCGGTATGTTCGTCTCAGCCACCGCAGGAATGTCTTGACCTGGGGGACATCAGCATAATCCACTGGTGACACCACTGAGTAACTTTTAGGGAGCCCCTTCTCAGCTGGGGAACAGGATGTGGCAAAGGGCTCTTTAACGTTGGGGGATAGTAAATCATTGTCATAACATGTCTGACTCTTTCCATCATATAAAAGGCAGCTGGACAGACAAACTCGCTGTGTGGTTGGATGGAACACAAGGCACGTGTGCTCAAGTGATGTTGATAGGTCGAGGGTCGACTGTTATTTGGCAAGTTTTCTACGCACACATGCTGCACGATTGTAGGGGGAATCCTTTAAATTTGCTACATTCTCGATCTCATGGATCCGTTGATGTGGCTAAAGGTGTTCTGTGGATGTGATGTGATTTTTGTGGTTTCATTCTTAAAGATACCGTTTTCCCCATCAACTATTGGAAACTTGTTTCCTTCAACATTAAGCCGTGATAACCACAGGGTTTGTATTGGAATGGACAGTGGCTCAGAACAGGCTGCTCTGACCTACTGTAGAGATAAACAGGAAGGGTTTGTTATTTTGTCCTTTTCTGGAGAGCTCATTCAGTGTAGTGCACTGCAAAAAAAAAACAACAACAGCAAAGCCATCATTCTAAGCATTACATCTACCAAGAAAGGGAGGGATTAAGAAAAAATGGTCAATGTCATTTATTTTCAGCAGCGTCACTCAGAGTAAACTGTGGGTTTAGCTGAGTTGGTTGGAACCATTATGGTCAAGCCGGACTCAAAGGGTTTGAGAATAAAGTTGATGGGCTATTTTTATTCCTCTGGTTTGTGATACAATCTTTTAAGAGATGCCAGAATGTTTTTTTTTTTTTTTTTGTTAGTGGCTTCAAAGGTTTGATCAGTTATTGCTTTTGTTGTTACATCATTATGCAAGTGCGTAATTACAGCTGTGACTTTGCTTGTTTCTGCACATTATGACATAAGCTCATCATCATAGCTGCCTGGGCACAGCCTGTTTTGTTTGAAGCTCTGACCTGCAATTCTGGCTGCGGGGAACAACAAATGCTCTGATTACCGATTGCCGGCGCCCTCAGTCTAAGGTAACGTGACCTTGGCTGTTCAGACAGAACCATCTGTGTCCCATGGTGCCACTGGGTTCAAAGAGTTGCCTGGCCATAACAAGAGGTCAAGGGTCAAGAACAAGGGCGTCAGGTCATGGACGCTAACACGCACCTGTTCACAGGGGGCCTTTTTTTTGCAGAACAGATGACTCCCAGATGTTTTTATAGAGATACTGTGACAGCCATTACCGTGTGTGTGTGTGTGTGTGTGTGTGGTGTGAAGGTACAATAGAGTCAGGATAGGTTTAGAATTGGACTAAACTTTTTAGTTGCGCTTCCCAGACATGCTTCACCATACATGGACATGTGCAATGCTTTTGATGGATGTAAACGCCTTGATTTACATGGTTTTGAATGGATTTTAAGAAGGGACATCCTTACACCTGGAAAAGATTGAGGACTTAGTCTTGGGTTCAGTCTGTGGTCAGCAAAGAAGGAACTCATTCTGAAAAGTCTCTCCTGAAAAGATCGGTACTTTTTGAGAGTTTTCTTTTGAACGGCGGGATAAGGAATGGTGATAAATTATTATGTCAATTGTACAGCGGAAGTTGCACTCTGTGGAGTGAAGTCCCCATATCGCCAATATAATAGCAACTGGAATACATAAACCTTTCGAATGGAAGCATCTGGAAAAAGAGCAAGGCCCTTTCCTTTGTTTTACCATCCCATTACTATTCTATGTCAGTCTGTATACCCCTTTTACTGTTCACACACCTGGATTCATTGTGGTTAAAAAAAAGGACCCTTTTGTACTTTTGCATCACATATGTCTTAAACCTTAAGGTGTCTTCTATCATGGAAAAATTGTGCATTACAGCATGTCAAAATAGTTGCACTATGAGATGAAATTGTTCTGGTATTATTCAAAGTCTAACAGTGATGGCCTTCATGCCCAAAGATCAAGGCATTACATCATTGGTTAACGTGATGAAGCTGTCATGAGTCAGTCATTGGAAAGCTGGACCATTGTCCAAACATGACAGCATTTGGCTGGCACATATCCAGGCAGACAGCAGAGGTACTGTGGGAGCAGGCAGTTGGGTGACCTCTGACCCTGCCCAGTCTGCCTTCGGGACAAAAAGAACCATTCAGATGCCAAAAACATTGCCTTTTGCAAAAGACCAAAAAGCACTCAGCTCCCAGTACAAATGACTGGTAATCCTGTTGAAAATGCTTGTTTTCTCTCAATTAATAATGGTAAAAGCGGGTGGATTACCACATATTTGTGATGGATAAGAAGAGAGTTAAGGTAGAAGTGAATCCTAGCAGCAGAAAGTAAAAATTTATACAGGAGGGGCGTAAATAATAAAGACGGGAAAGAATGTCACCATAAGAACAAAGTGACTACAATTAGATTCCTGGTTTATGGCTTTACTGTCATTAGGCTACTTTTCTGCAGAGGCTTTTGAAAGATGGATAGTATAGTGTTCCCCACTATCGTGATTTATAGCTAACATACAATTAGACCATGTATAAAAATGTGGCCTTATGTTTATGCTGTCAAGAGTTCAGGCTTTGTGCAGCGGCTGTATTTTTCTCACTGGCAATTTATCTCTGTGCGGGCGTGAAAGAAATGGTTGTGTGCAAAGTGCTGTCACAAGGAATTCCTCGCTTAAACAAAACAAACTTAAATGAGAGCTGGCTGGTCCAAAGAAACCCTAAATAATACATTAAGGAACAACACGTCGTAAAACATGACTGTTTGCCATGTTGGCTCTGGCAGCTGCTGGTTTGGAGGAGGACTCTCACCACTTCTGTGAAAGAGTGCTTCAGATGCCAGTATCTGCAATTCGAAACTAGTCTTTTCAGCCTCTCCTTAAGCGGTTTCTTTGCCCGTTATCAAGTTTGACTGCATGTGAGAGGTCTGAAGGAGGTGGTTTATGAGCCCGCAGGAGACCACCTTGGGTGATCCACTTCTTCTTGTCCAATATTCCATTCACCTTTTGTCCAACTGTATGTGCCAAGTTCCCTACTGCTCTCTCTCCCACCCCCCTGACCAAATTTAGCACTTGTTAGACAGACTGTGATTGTACCTGCACTATGGCAGTGATTTCTTGTTTGTGAAAGATGGCTGCTTGGAATGCTCAGTGGCGTATTCCATCTGCTTCCTCAGTGGGCACAGGAGGGTTTAGACAGCAGCTCAGCGAGCTTCATCCAGCTGGCTGACAAGTGATTGGCAGGTCGGAGGTCTGGAGCTACGTGTCATTTGACCGCACGCAGATCAACGAAGAGGAAAGCACCCTACCTGAGGTGTCGGTCTCGCTCAACATACTCTGCAGCTAGTTTGTCAGTCATAACATTTTGCCTTCCAGTGTGATTTACTCTGGGTAAACACCAACTTGCGTACGAAGGAATTACCCGGGGTGGGGCAGTGCAAGGTCACTCAAACCAAGTGTATAGAGGCCACAATCTGCGGTCATTTCCCTGGCACACAGAGTGACACTGGAGTTTCAGATGAGTGTGTAACCTCTTATTTTCTTTCTTTCTGCAAAATGCATGCTGTCCAAGACGAGTGAAAACAAACCCTCAACAAAAGAAAAGGAGAACAGATTGACCTATGGGCTTATTGGATCCCCCACCTTTTTTTTTTTTTTTTTTTGGGGGCATGATGTTTATCGCAAGTATGCCAAGCCCACTCCATTTGCGTCAGTGAGTCAATGTAATTTACCAGGCTGTGATGGATGATACAAGGGTAGCTGAAGTGCACTTAGCTAGACTGGAGCATGAGCTTAGCCTATTCCTCAGGGTTTCTTCCCTTGTTTTGGGGATGGAGATATTAGGGCTGGGCGATATGGAGAAAATCAAATATCACGATATTTTTGACCAAATACCTCTACCGATACCGCAACGATATTGTACACAATGATATTTTTTATAAATAATTATCAGTAATGTGGATATAAAGTGGGTAAAGGTAGTTACAACAGTCTGGTAAGTTCACTTTACTGTAATACAGCCTTTAAAACCAGGATAAGACAACACTTATGCCATATTACGATATCCCAAATCTAAGACAATATTTATTCTCGTATCACGATATCGGAATAATATCGATTATATTGCCCAGCTCTAGGAGAGATTAGAGGAAGCAGAAGTGATGTGAACCACAGTGATGCTGCACCGAAACAGGAAGAAATAGGGGAAAGAGGCGGTAGGGAAAGTGGACATCATTGAGATAAGCTGGATCTTTCTAAGAGCCGGGTTAATGGATGCGTCCCCAGGGTTCCGCCAGCAGCTTGGTGTCATCTGTCTTCCGTCCCTAGAGAAAGATGACAAATGGTATTATGACTACCCCTTTCTCCACTCTTTGGTGTGTGTGTGTGTGTGTGTGTGTGTGTGTGTGTGTGTGTGTGTGTGTGTGTGTGTGTGTGTGTGTGTGTGTGTGTGTGTGTGTGTGTGTGTGTGTGTGTGTGTGTGTGTGTGTGTGTGTGTGTGTGTGTGTGTGTGTGTGTGTGTGTGTGTGTGTGTAAATGGCACAGTTTCTCTAAGAATAGATGGTGGTTAGTGTTTGTATTGGGTCCTCCCTGCTTTATAGGCTATGAGACATTATTTTAAAACAGTGTTTTTTTTATTAATATGCACTGGTGTTTTTTCAGAGCCGTTGTGTAGTGGATACCAACTGTAAAATGCAAATTGTATTATCCTTGCATCTATTGATTGCCCAAAACCTATTTCCATTGCAGTGTCATAGGGGCTACATGTATTGGTTTTTCCCCATGTTTTTATATATATATATATATATATATATATATATATATATATATATATATATATATATATATATATATATATATATATATATATATAATAAATAAATATAAAAATTGTATGTATCGTGATTTTCTTCTTTTTTTTTTTTTTGTGACTGTTTTAGAATAGATTCTTTTCCCTAGAATCGTGAGATATTTAGTTATTTTTTTCTTCCAACCAATGATTGACCTACATATTTTTTGTTTATACGGTACCACCGACGGCGACTAGTGTTGGGCATCGAGAACCGATTCCTACTTGGAATCGGTTCAAAAATTACGATTCCATCGAAATCGTTTCTTTATTGGAATCGTTTAGAGGATTTGGTTTGATATCCTATCATCACTTCCCAATTTAATATGTGCAAGTTTTGGTTTCCGTAGCGGCCAGGCGCTTGTTGTGTTGCAGCCATGGAGCGCAGTAAGCGGTGCTCTAGTTTGGCTTTATTTTAAGTTGGAAAAAGCGGTAAAACTGCAAACCTCCATTGACTCAAAATAAAACTTTCCTCTCATTTGTGGCATGTGACCCGTTTCAACTCCACCCCTCCAAAGAATCGGAATCGATAAGAACCGGAATCGAAAGGAAGAATTGGAATCAGAATCGTTAAAATCCAAACGATGCCTAACCCTAACAGTGACGTCATCATATCCGTATCCAGCTAAACAGAGCGAAAGCAGAAAATGCAGAAAATACATGTTATGTTCTTCTTTACAAAAGAAATAAATGTCAAGACTGACTGACATGTGACGTGCATTCTTCTTAGAAAACAATTAGTTTTTAGAAATGTTTCATGATATATTACTCAATACTATCGAATCCCAATACTTCCAGAATCGCGATAAAGAAAACCGCACTACAAATCGAATCGGCACCCACGTATCGTGGAAGAATCGAATCGGGACAAAAGCATATAAGCAAGGCTGGAATCGATAGTCTAGTATTGATCAGAAATCACCACCAGACAAGCAGTCACTTGCCCAACCTTGGATCAGACGAGCAGTCTGGAGGAAGACAAGATCACTCGGTATGAAATCAATTCCCATTTGACCCTCATCTTTAAAGGCAGTAAAGATAAAATGTGTGGCATCTAGAAATGTAATGTAATGTCTAGAGTATTTGTATTGATCGGTCAGTTTTGAGTCAAGAGGCTTTCAATGATGTCTTGCTGATTGACGTGTAGACATTTTTTCCAGACGCATATTGAGTTAATTTGCTCCCTAACGTTGGTAACGTAGCACTTTATTCGATTTATTTGAGGTTTAAGGCTTTATTTCGCTTTGCTTGTTTTCTCAGCTGATTGGGACTATGTGGGGTCAGGGGTGGTGTCTGTGTCTTGGCCAGTGTAATGGGAGTCGTAATATTGTGCATCCGTAATATCACAGTGACATACTTGAACTCCACCTCACAGAATCGTCTGTGGTGGGGCCCTCTAGCTGATTTCCCCCCCCCCCTCCATGCATTACAATTGGCAGAGCCAGTAGTGTGAACTTGACAATGTCGACAGAGCTTTGCACAATCATGCATCCTGTGTCACCTTATTCTCAATGAACACTGATTGGATCTTAGGGACATCCTTTCCCTGTGTATGTCACAGGGGTAATTTCTAATTGAGAATCCCATATTTGGCATATCTTTGTGTTCGTGTGCTCGCATGGGTGTGTGTGCTTTTATGACTGTGTTGGTGATGAGAAGACGCGACAGGAAAAGGGGTTTCCTTTGGGCATTGTGTGTGTGTGTGTGTGATACCCCCATATCAACAGCCTTTTTTGTCTGCTCAGGGAGGGAATGCATAGGGTGGAGTTGGGATTGCGGGCAGGGATGGGAAGTGCAGGCCGCCAAGGGTCATTTCCTTTCATCTTGCCTTTGGCCTCACACAGCAGGCGCACACACACACACACACACACACACGCGCACATACATACTGTACATAAATGCGTTTTATATGCACAGAAAATCCATCACCTTCCCGCTGACATCCACATGTATGCTGTCATACACTGGAGCTGGAATCCAGAAGGGGAGGGGAAGCAGGGCGAATGATCTGAAGACCGAGAGCAAGAGAGGGAGAGCTAGCAAGAGAGGGCGGGGGGGAGAGCGAGCGGGGACAGTGTCAACAGCTCAGCTCCCAGCACAGTCAGCTGAAATCCAGAGCTCGGCTCAGAAGCTCAAAGAGGGGAAGCAGACAAAACGCAGCAGCTTTGGTCAGGAAACATCGTCTGACTCGGCGAAGGCATGGAATTTGGCCACGAAACACAAACTCCAAAGAGCAAAAAGAGGGATATAAATCCAGAAGCTGCAGGAATGCTTTAAAATGTTCTTGTAACTTTGCATTGTTTAAAGAGTCTTTTTATTTTTCATTTCAAGTGACGTGACACAGGGACAGTATCTCTCAGGGCAGCCCATCTGAAGTGGGTAAGTAGGAGATACCTATTTTTCATACGGATACCTGTGACCCTTCCTGGTCACTAATAGATACACCGTATTGCTGTTCACTCAGTAGGAGAGTCCACAAATGACAGGCTACAGATGTTTTAAGTGTAAAGCCAGTTTGTCCATGCACTGCATCCCGTTGCTCAATCCAGCCAGGAAAACGCAGACTATTGCAGCCAACAAAATAAATATTAGTCAGTAGGCTCAGCTCAAAGCTGAGCAAGAACGAAGCTGGTGGGCTACAAGGGCTACTAATCCCACCAAGATGATAAAGTTTCCACATTTTTGTGTTGTTGTGATTGGAGAGAGAGGCAGTATTATACAGTACTTTGCTTCTTTACTACGGTGGCTTTATAGGTCATAAACGGCAGCAAGAGCTAGGTTGTGAAATGTGCATGGTCTTAATGTTTGGGTTCTTTCTCCAGTGGTGTTGACAGCGCGCCTTGCCTTGCCCCCATGTGTGCTGGTGCATTATATGAGCAAGGTTTTTGGCCAATTGGTGATAGTCTTGGATTCAGTGTTTTAGCTGAGTTTGTTTGAAATTTCACTTTCGTTGGAAAACGTTGCATGATTGCAGGGATGGATGGGGGTTCAGCATTGAGAGCTGGAGGAGTTAAAAGAGATTGATATCCATTCATTTTGTTTAAACAAAAAACATCTAGGACTTAGTTCAGGGAAATGTTTGGCATTTCAGAAATTGAGGGAGGATGGGACAGTGTCATATGGAATGGGCACAGGCCTATTTCGGGTCCCAGACATGGGCTGATCACATATATTCATCAATCACACGGTCAGCCCTTTGGTGTAAGTAGTGGCCTGACATTCCATGTATGATGTACTCTCCTCCCAGCAACAATTCCACCCAATATGGAGCTAGGAGAGCAGACTTCCACTTACCTCTAAATGTGGCCTTCTTTTGCTTGGGATGTTGGTATTTCTTTTTATAGACTGTCCTTCCACATTAGCCTCAAGGGAAGCCGTTACTTCATGGCAGCACAGACCAACATAAACACACTGTCCTAATCTCCCAGGGTTCCTCATTTGAAGAATTGTGAAACCTCCTTTCCTGTGTGGAAGCATTGCCTATCCCAGTTGAGAGGCTGTCATCTTAGCTGTAAATGTAAATGGACTGTATTTATATAGCGCTTTTCTAGTCTAAACGACTTCTCAAAGCACTTTTACATAGTACAGGAACCACGCATTCCTACACTGTGGCCGAGGCTGCCATACAAGGGGCCACCTGCTCATCAGATAAACCTTTACACACAGGTGACGCAGCATCGGAAGCAATTCAGGGTTTAGTGTCTTGCCCAAGGACACTTGGACATGGGACTGCAGCCAGTGACCTTCCGATTGGTAGACCACCTGAGCCACGGCCGCCCCTGTAAATCATTTGCGTGTGTCGAATGCACAGTGATGAAAGTTCATGTACCGGCCCTCGAAATTTTCACCTGTGGAATTGAGTATTGTTGCCTACTTTGGGTTTGCCCAAGTCCAATGTTGTGTGTGTTTTTGATGAGAAACATTCCAAACCGATGTTTCAGGGTTTGTGAACATTTTACTAGAGGCTTGGCTTTTAAATAGCTGATCCAGGAGATAATAGTTATATGAAAAGGCATAAGACAACCCTTATTCCTGCAACATTCAAAGTAATTTATTCCTTTCAGTGGCTTGCGTTTGAAGGTTAATGAACCAAAGGCAAAACTCATTTATACAGTCATGAGGCCATTTGTGTTTTCTTTGATGTCTTTTTGCTTTGTGAACAAGATAGTATCCATTTCCTCCACATTAAAGGCTTATTCTCCAGTCTGCTGGAAATCCTGCTACACTCACTTGTGCCAGGGGGCAAGCTGAGTGACATCGCTAAAAGATTCAGTGTGTTGGGAGGGCATTAACAGAATTTGAGGACTCACAAGTAGCGTACATACACACCCTCTGCTGCCGTCAGCGCTCTCAGAGCTTTTCATATTTTATCGACCATTACAGATGCATGAACTGCTCTCTCAGGATTAGAGGGAGTGCGCGGGAGAGTTAGTGAATGACGGTCTGCCTTTTATCGCTTCTGCCCTGCTGCTGACTGGCAGCTCAAGGGCCTCCTCATTACGTTGGGGACAGAGAGAAAAAGAGATGAGGTCTGTAAAGCTGCTTAAATTCAACTACTACTACTACTACTACTACTACTTTTGAATAGGATTATCAACATGTTGTATTTACAGTGGAGTGGTTACGGTGTCTGAGGGACTAAACTCAGGGAGACTTTAGCAGTAAGGCTGCTGTTCCTCTCCCACACTGAATGTGTGTTAAATGGCACTATTGTATTTGTGCCAGTGACACACTTTCTGGGGCTTATGATGTGTAAGCATATCTCCTCTTTACAGTGCCTCAATTCAGTGCAGTATTACTGCAGGCTGTTTTGAAAAAAGTTGGTCACTTCAGAGGGCTGTCCCTACATGCGTTGCTATAACTGTCCCAGAAGAGCATTCCAGACATTACCCAGAAGCCCGCTGTCCTCTATGCTGCAGCTGTTGACCTCTCACCAAGGCAAGATTAATAGCTTAACAATGCACAATATAGAGTGCCCTAATCCACTCACTGACATTGGTAGACATACTCAAACCTAGGTGCACAGGATGAGAAGCCAAACAATGGCAAGCTAACAAACGCGTCTATTGAGGACTGCTGAGCTAACCACTGAGTGTAGTCGTCAGCTTGGAAACCTAATTGGTGATTCAGTTTTTTTAGTTTAGTTTGAAAGTTGAAAAGTTACCCCTTTCACCACCCAGAAGAGCTGGATCTTCTCAGGCATCTGTGTAATTTGGATAAGTGCATTGTACTGATGGAAAGGGCTCATTCCCTCCAAATGACAAGACTCTAGGGTGTGAAGTACATGGAGCCTCTTGGAAGTCCAGCATCCATTTCCTGTTGAGAGTGGTAACCAGCTCTGTGACTGTACTCCCCTTAATTCTTTCTACGCATATAATATGTCTTTAGTTAGACTGGGAGCTTGTGACTCTGGCATTCCTCCCATATGAAATAAGAAAATGATTTGACACGGCAGGGTAGCGCTTTGGGGTTCGAGGGAAAGGGATGCCAAGTATTGGATTTCATTCCGAGCCCTGTTAATATGTGGGAATTTTTGGGCCTGTGGAATGTGGCATGGCCGACTTTCTTCTCATTCCCAGTATTAATAGCATAGTTATCCCAGTGATCCGGTCTATATGATGAGCAGAGATGTGACTCGCGGAGATGTGCTTCTCGGCCAGAAGACAAGTGGGTCAGCAGTGGGTCTGTTGCTGGGATGTTAGTCTCCCCCCCCTAGATATGACCTCCTTCCTGAGCCAACGGTAACATCTGCATTGTTAAAGTCCCACAGAGCAACTGGTGGACTTTCCTTGTGCAACATGTGGATGACCTTCTGAGAACAGTTACTACTACACAAGCTAACGCCTTGAAAGGTGTTTCGCAAAAAGGGCTTTTTGTCCCGCCAGGTCAGTGAAACGTGGTCCGTAAACCTGGCTTGATTTGTTGTTACCTTCATCCAAGTCGTCTGCTTCTGCGCATTATCTTATTTCAACTTTTGTTCATGCAACTCGTGTCTGTGGTCCACGGCTTCTATGAAGGGGTTTAACATGTTTATAATAATTAGCTTCAAACAGCAACCGTTCATGTTCGTAGCCGGGGCCCCTCCACTGCTGCATGGAGCTGCTACATTTGTTTTGATCAAAGCAAAAAAAACTCAATCTAAAATCTACTCAAATCTCACAGTTGTTACAACCCCCGTCTTCATGTGGTCTGTGCCATTTATGAATGTTCCTCACATCAGATCACTTTTTTTTTTTATGAATCGAGCAAAATGAAATGGCTATTAATGTCATCCCTGGAGGATTGGAAACATCACTCCCCCCATCCCACCCCACCCCACTCCTATTTTTCCAGTGGTTTAGTTGAGGCATTTCCTCTTTATGGGTGAGGTGTGTTACTGTGCCTCATGGCCCCGTTAAAACCAACAGTGCTTATATGTTTGTTTTAAATGAGGCTAGAAGCCAATAAGACCTCTGAGAATTCTCAAATGTTGGCTGTGAAAGAGTTGACGGTTTATGATGTGATATTGAAACACTACCATGTATAGGTGGTAACGCAATGAATCGATTGGTAAGAACTGACACAATAAGGACATTACGGACATTTTCAACAGCTAGAATTACAAGTTTTAGGCAGTTGAGTTCCCAGTGAGGGAATATCAATTGATAATGGATAGATATGAAAAGCATTCAACAGTCATTGCCATTGTTCCTGAAGGGATGATCTGTGTGCTTCATATACAAGATCAGTAACCACTTTGTGAACCTGGGGCGACTATATATATATATATATATATATATCCTTCTATTGGCTGTCTGACCAGATCTGTTTGTAAACAAAAGAAAATGAAAAATGCCTCTCTGTCAAAATGTGATTGCATTTGCCTTGGAGACAGTCTGGAAATATTTAAGCAACAGTATTAACCACCAGCTATTAAAGTAATTAATAATAATTGTGGCCAATTTAAATGGCTTATGTTACGTTCATTGCTAGCTCTACACTGTATGACTGTATTTAAGTTGGTTATATACAGTGACTAGAAACATGAGGCCCATTGTCATGTTGTTTCAGAAGTATCTGTTCACCATGAGGTTTACCGGTGCATGTTTTGCCACTGACTCAGACAGTCTTGCCCCAGACTGAGTCCTAGAGACACCATCTGAAGGCACAGATCCCAGTCCAACAGCTGAATAGGTTTCCAGCTGTCTCACCCTTACAGCTTCCCCTATCTGATTGCAGGGCAGAAAGGAAGTGATTGAGGGAGAACGTAAGCAAAGGAATTAGGGAGGTTTGGAGGAATGGTTGAAAAGAGAGTTGGGGCGTAAAGGGAAGGGTGGGTTTCTGATCATCTGATTCTGGGCTCTTTTCCTGGAAGATGCACGTAGGCATAAAGCACAGACTACCCTTATCAGTAACCGCCTTAAACCCTTGGCGAGTGTCTGTAGATGGAGCCAAAGCATGGTGCCCATGAATGTTGGTTTCAGTAACTGCTTATCTTCTATTACTTGCACGTGACTTTAAAGCAAATGCTTACTTAATATTATCCTGCTGCCAGAAATTAAATTGAAAAGAATCCTTACTTTATATATAAAATTATTCTCTTTAATTTGATTGCCATGCCAATCAAAGAGGCTGAGAATGTTTTGGAGAGAGACCATGCTGTCATAGCTAAAAATAACTGTCCCCTTGAAGATCAGATACACATGGACTCCAGAGCTGGTGGAGGGAAGTTGAAGTTGCACAGCCCGAAAAAACTATTTCTGCCTGCAATAGCCTACCCTGTCAGGCCCCAGCAGAAATGTCCAAACTAAATCCTCTGGCCCATTGTCCAGGTCCACATTAGAAAGCCACTCGGTGTGCAGACTCTTATGAAAGCGCTGGCCTTCTGTGTGCTTTCAGAACAAGCGCAGGAATGCATCTCATGCAAATGTGCCATGACATGATGGCAGTTCCTCCACTGTCCGCTCTGGCCATTTGTCAGGCGAGGCTGAAACTCGCTACTTACCACGGAGAGCTGCACCGGAATAGATTGGTGATGTCACACCTCAGGAATGCAAGTCACAATGTGTGTAGTGTGCAGTGCATTTGTTATATTTACATTCATTTGATCATTGTCTGTTAGTCATGCCAGCAGCTGTTTCTGATCAATCACATATCACTATTTCTTTACATACATTTTTTTAAGCTGACCACCCATGGTGCTAAACCCCATGTCATTGATGAAGCGATGCATGAATATAATCTCTGTAAGAACAAACTAAAATGTGTGTGTGTGTGTGTGTGTGTGTGGGAATGCCTGCATGTATTGCATGTTGCACTAATGTAACTGATTATCACTACAGAATGGCCTGTGACTCTAAAAGGGTAAGATGTATGATGTGTACATGGCTTTCCCCAAGGCCCGAAGCAGCAACTGTGGGTGGGCCACAGAGCCAATGGGGTTCATGGGAGAATGAGTTTTCAGTGTCCCAGGTGATTTGGCTTGCAGCCAGTGGCTTTGGAGCAGGGAGAAAAGAATTGAAGGGTAGGTCCATTAGTCATTGGAAAGACAGGCAGACAGTAGAAGGGGGGGGGGTGGGGGCATGTTTTCGAGGGCATGTCTGGGGCAAGAGCATCCAAAGAGTGGCATGGCTCCCATGGGTCTAATAGCTGGGTTAAATAACTACTTCATGTCAAATTAATGTGTGACTGGTTCATTTCCACATGCAATTTTTACATTCCAGTACACAATCATGACTACCCACACAAATATAAGGACATGCAGACATGTGCCAACACAACACGATTAAGACCTTTTGGTGTGTGTTGGACACATTGGCGTCCCTCCACGTTGGCATCCTGTATAAGAAAATAAATTGTGATTTGTCATCTGCTGCAAGTGCCTGTACCAATTGGAGGAAAAGGTCTGTTAGAAATGATGGGATGTTCAAAGGTTGGATAATTCCATAAAAGTAACATTTTCCTTATATAAAACCCCATCCTGTGATCTATTTGTGGCTGGAATGTCTTTGGCAACAGCCATTCATTGGATTTACATTGTGAAATTGCCTTTTTATGTAATAGTTTTCATTGTTGCAGTTGGAGTCTGCTTTTCCTGCACACGACTCCAGTTGCTCATGCACAAGGGAAACCGCATGTTGGAAACTGTATAACATCATAATTCGATACATTCTAGAAGCTCAGTTTATTTGAGTGTGCACACCATAAACAGATCCACAAGTTGTTCTTCTTTCATACAGAGAAGCTGCTTAAGGCATGTTTGCTGCCATCCAGTAGTTGATACATGTAATTTTGAATGGAACTATATCATTAAAATGCACTTGCTGTCCCACAGTAAGCATAGGTGTCACCAAATCTACCGGGACTGAAATCTTAGGGATTGTAGTTGCCTAGTGCTTTTTGCCTTCCAACACTGGTGTGGTCAGACGTGTTCTCCTCTCGCCAGCTGCATGCCACCAGTTTGCCAAAACAATTCCAAAACCTTAATCTGCACTGCATTTGGCATCTTGTTCTTGCCTGTGCCAGCGTGGCACTGCTCCCCCATCTCTGGTGCTGGGTTCTTACGTAAGCCTGTCTCTACCCTCCTCTGCGGCCCAGCACCCCAGAGGAATGGTCCTCATTTGTGGGACCCAGAAACAATGTGTGCAAAAAAAAAAGTGTCCTGCAGGCTTCCCTCTGATCTTTTATTCAGTGCCTCTTTAAAATAATCTTGCTCTTTGTTGGCTGTGTTTTTGCCTCTACTACTTATTTGTTTCAAACCGTTTTATTGCTGCTCCTTCGTGTTTCCTCCTACATTACTCTTGCCTTTCTTTCTTTCTTTCTTTGACTCTCTGTATCTGCCTGGAATTACAATAGTTGGATGAAAAGAGCTATATTAAATTCCATCCATCCATTACAATGAAGACGACAAGGGCACTTTCTTAGCGTGAAAGTGAGGGTGGTACTGGGATGTGGAGGAGAATGAAGGTGAGCAAGACGCATTCAAATGCAGGAGCACACTGCTGTAGCTAAAGTCTGAGGAAGAAGGAGGGGAATGTGTATAGTTAAAACAAGAAAAGTGGTGGGAGAGTGATGCAGCTTTTTTGATTGGGTCCAAGTGTTTCTGTTGAGGAGGGATGGAAATAACAGGAGCTTGATTTGTGTCCAATTTTCTTTTTTCTTTAGTACTAAAAGCATTGTGTTGTGGGACAGCTGTTGGCGAGAGAATTGAAATGATGCAGGCACAGATGTTTGAGAGACTGATCTCTCTATATATAATATACAACATACACCTCTTCTTCTGTCTCTCGCCTGCACACACAATCACACACCAGCAGCAGCAGCCCGTCTCTTCTCACTGCCGCCTCCTCCTCCTCCTCCTTCTCCACTGACCTACTTCCCGGCGCTGGGGATGAGGCGATGTGGTAGTGGGCTGAATGAGAAGTGGCAGCAGTATCTCTTTTTATCCCTGCCTCCCTCCCTCACCTCCTTCATCTCTCTGTCTCTCTCTCTCTCTCTGCTCGGCTGCTCTCCAGACGCTTCAAACACAGAGCAGCCAGCAGGCTCCTCTCTCTGCTTTAGGGCTCTTAGTGTATGAGTATGCAAATACTGCCTGTGTGTATGTGCTTGCATCTGAATTTTGAGTGAGTGTGTTTTGAATTTTGAAACGTGTGAAAAGGTGACTGCATGGCTGTGCACATACAATGCAGTGTTTGTTGCAGTAGCATGCAAGCAGGGAATTTGTCAAAATGTGTTTTTTTTCAGGCATGTGTGTGTCCTGAAATTCTAGTCTGTCATGGCGAGAAGACTAGCAGAGACAAATCTCTACGCACCATCTTCCTGTATCTCCCATTTCGACACACACAGATGGTGTTAATTAGCACTAGTCTGTAGAGATCCACAGGCTTTCACTCTTTAAGTAATGGCTTCCTTTTCCTGTGACTTATACAACGACCATACATACATGTGTTTCCCAGTGATGAGCAGGGAATAGTAAGGAAGTGTGTCTGGGTGGGTGGGTGTGGGTGGGTGGGTGTGTGTGTGTGTGTGTGTGTGTGTGTCTCTGTCTGTGTGCAGTTTTCCATGTCACCAGCATCGGATGTGCGACAACTCACTGACACGAAAGAGACCAGAGAGAGAACGACAGAAAGAAAAGAGCGAGTTTAAAAAATTGTGGAACACAAAAACAAAAGCAAAAGTGGAACACCAAAACACTTGTGTGTCAAATTGCATATATGCGTCTATAGGGATTGACTCCCTTTTTAGAGCCATTTTTTTCCCCCCGAATTTTTCGAAACGGCTTTTCCAACGTGATACTTCAAGACGCGCATAATATTGTCGCACGATATTGAAAAAATGTGATATTACGACATCGACTATGAATATTGCGATATCGATAATTTCGATATTTTTAAACCTATGTAAAATTACAAAAGTTACGGGAAAACGCATCAAAATAGATTCATAACAAATTAAACAAGTTTTCTTACAACACAAGGTTTATTTGAACTGACGGTTATATTGGTCTGGTCCAACATGAGTGAATAAATAAGGACCATGTCTACAGAACAGGACATGTTCTACTGGTTGGACAGTATAAAATGTATAAATAAAGAGAACAGGACACAACTTTTCTTTCGCTTATCTGATTCGTTTTGTTGTCTCTATTTCTTCACTTACACTGTCACTCTGTTGAAATATGCACACATGTTCACGTGGTACTCTCCATAGGGTTTGTCACGTACTGGACCCGTGCGCTGACGTGCACCAACATGTGCAAGTGGCACGGTAACTGGCCAATGAAACGTGATCATTATAGCATTTCAAGCGGGCTCTAAATCAAACACAACTAATGAACACAGCCAACGGACGGGACGCAGCGCTCCACAAAATAAACTAAATATTGCATACTTATTGCGACACTTTCGATATATTGCGATAACGATATTGAGTCGATATATCTTGCACCCCTAGATATGATACTGCGCAGCGTGATATTGCGATAACGATATTGAGTCGATCTGTCTTGCACCACTAGCGCATAACAATACGTTAATGGAAACTTGGCTACTGTCAATGTGTCCAGCTATCGTTAGCCGTAAGCATTAACACCGAGCAGCAAGGAACAGAAGAGTTTAAAATGTGGAATGAAGCTGGCAGGAGGACATGTGAGAAGTGGCAAGGAAAAATGACAGATGTTACTGTCAGAAGGGGGTGGATGAAGGGAAATGTCACTTCATTCACCCTGAAAAGAGGAATAATTGGAGATGACAGTGAGTCGGAGGGGAAGGGCTGAAATGAAAAGCTAGGAGATAAGAGTGTCTTTCAGGGCACATATGGCAGGGGACATGGTCAATTTGGATTGTGTTTGTGTGGTGACTCCACCATACAGAGAATGATAATGCACAGCCCTCAGTGTTCTTGGTTCATTGTTTGTCCCTGTACATACAGTATATACTGTATGTGCAGTATATTTCTGTGTGTGTATTTGGATTCCTTGGCCTACTTTCCCTGGCCATGGGCTGGACGACGGCCAGCAGAGCTGGTGTTGAGTGAGGGCTGGCCGCACGTGGGGCTCTGTGGGAGAGTGAAGTTAGAGGCGCGCACACACAGATACACTGGACAGGAGGTTTAGGTTGTGTTTTTTTTTTTTTGCTGAATGGCTTTAAAACCCCTGTAGAGCGGCCTCTTTTCCATTAGGCTCAGCCAGCTGTCCACAGTGTCAGTAACTAACTCACCACCGTAAAGATTTGGCACCAGCTGGCACTTTATCTTATAGTAATAAAAAGGATGAAAAGCAGTCAATGTTAGTCAGAGGCACAGCCTTTTTAAAGTGTAAATGTATGGAACAGATCTCCATAAGTTACTATTCTGAAGTGGGCTGCTAATATACAGTACATTCATTCTGATGGGCATGCCATGCTTGGCCACATCTGGTTTGATACAAGTTAATATGGCATCTCTGCAACCTGTTGCTCATAATACCCCATGCACATGTGACGGTTATCTTAAATTATCAGCACTGTGCCTCGGTTGGGGGGGTGGATGGATGGATGGATACTGGTTAGGGGAGGTTTTACACAGCATTTTTAGACTGGGACTTTGCTGCATTGTCAGTATTGCTGATAGAGACTTGCTACTACAGTTCTTTTTTTTTTTTTTTTCTTTCTGGAGGGATATATATTTTGGTTTTGGCTTGGCTTTAGCTGAACTTTAGAATGCATTTTGGAACATAATAAGAACTGTGGATTGTATGTACAATTAAAAATGTGTTAGGCAGGGATCTCTTCACAGACCAAATGGACAGGAAGAACAATTACAGCGACCAAAAAATGGTTTCGATGTACGTATGGGCATGTGAGTGTTTTATTTTTGTAATCTTGCAGCACAGTCTTGTAGAGGAGCCCTGTGTCAAAATGTAGTTTAATGCCTTTATTATTTAAGTTGATACTGTGTTTAGACAAATACATTTGTATTTCATCAAATGAACCCATACTGACATACATACACTATTCACAGGGAATGGGAGGGACAGGGGAATAATAGGGGCCCACAGGTCATTTTTGCCCTGGAGCCCTCTAGTAGGTTATTCCCTCCCTGATGGGGGGGGGGGCGCGCGTTCAGAGATTGTCACCTCGGCTATCATAACACACACGCTGGTGCAGTATCAAATGTACCTCGCACAGCATGCCACACGTGCTATTATTGACATCCAGCCCACTGATGCAATGGATATGAAACGGTCCCCATATTTGAAGGTGATTATACAAATACAGAATAATTTAAGATACAAAATAAGCCCAGTGATGGCTGCACAGGCGTTTCCGTGTTCAACAAGCCGAAGAAAAACTTTTGTTGCTTTTCCTTTTTTAAAATAAGCCTGCAGTTTATTTGGAGCTGTGCACAGCTCTGCTGCTTCTGCCTTGAGAGAGATGGTAGATTCAAGGAGGCGGGGAAAAAAAGCAAAGGACGAAGGGTCAAAATGGAAATGTGGTGTTTTCTCGTTTAATTTTTTTCCCCTTTTAAGCTCCTGTCGATGGCCCAGCGCGTTCATAAAGAATTTACCATACGGCTATTTTTAAACCGTGCAGTGAGAACTCCTACGCTGAACCAATGTGTGAGAGAGTGATGGCGGAGACTCATGCTCAGTCAAGATGTAGTAGATTGTGGCTTCTTGTGGAAACTGAAGTCATAAACTTTCACTGCCATATTAAACAGATGGGTGCAAAGCTCTAGTCATTACTTAATGCTTGTTTGGTTATGTACAAATATCAATAACAGCTTAACATAAGGAATATAGATGGATAGAAGTATAAAAGTAAAATCTGCTTTTGTTGGACTTAGTTGTGTGCTCTGCATGGCAACTTCATTTTATTGTATTTCACATAAATGGCTCAAAAATGGATTTCTTGGTCAACTATTACCATTTCTGCTGGATTTGCATGTCTGTGGTATTTGCATAACAGGCTTGAGGACCATTCATTCACAAATGCCATAAACTGTTGCATAAAGGAGACCTTTTGCAACTGTGTGAGCCGCTGTGTGTGTACGCTCACTTTGTGTAAGTAAGTTTGTGGTTGATAGGACATAATATGGTGTAAAGAGTGTATTATTCATACAGTGGAGACCACCCATATCCTCTTGTAGCATTGAGGAAATCCTCCAGGGTGTCTGGGCCTATTCAGTCCCTTGCTCCTGTTGTAGTGGGTGTCATTCACGACTGTCCACACACACACACACACACACACACACACACACACACACACACACACAGTGTCCGCTCTATTGAAAGAGTGAGGGCAGTGCTGGGGCAGCTCTTGGTGCAAGTCTGAACAAACAACACACGCACACTCACTGGACAGAAACCATTGTACCTCACGGACAAGAGGTTTCTTTGTCCAGGCATAAGTGCAACCGATGTCATGATGAGGATATGATGGCGGCCCCTGCTGCCTCTGTGCCCCCTCGCCACACAGCAATCTGTAGTATCTCCACCATGGTACATGTTCATACGGGCACAGTGAGGGGAATAAAGAATATTTCAAAATAAAACTAGATGAAATCAACCGTTTTCAGTGTTGAACTTGCTACTTCCTCCATGGTGATGTTGGTGCCATCTGTGGTGGTACAGTAGGCTGTCATTGCTAAAGCATTTCTGCAGTGTACTTTCCAGAGATCGCTGTATTTCCAGCACCGTAATGTCTTCATGAGAAAATCCAAGCAAGGAGTTAATGCATTTCTTTAGTTTGCATTTCTCCTTTTTGTTTCGCTGTAGTGGCTCTTGCTGCTCATGTATCTTTCTGTATTTATTGAAAACAAACTGGGGCTGCTGGAAACATAAATTGCTTCTCTTCCTGTGCACTACAAATAATTTCTTTCCAAGGAAACATTGACCAGATACTGGGCGTGTAGACCAGCATGAGGCCTTCATGAACGCAGTGTAGGCTGAATCTCTGTCGTGCTACATTATGATCGAACATAGGATGAAATGAGTTACTGTACATGCAAATGTCATGCATTATGACATTAAACATGCTTGCCTAAATGTATTGTAATTGACAGTAATTCTTAATGACACCGGGGGAAACCAAACATAACTGTGTCCCTCTTTCTCCTCTCTCTTCTAGATCATGCCCCCTAGATAGCAGTGTCATCCTCCTCTCCACTCCCCCCTCCCTGCCCCTTGGCCCCTTCCTCTACCTTCCCGGTCCAGCACCATCACTGCCACCTGTGTCACCACAGCCACCATGCCCCCCAGGAAGAGGACGCGGTCGGGCCTGGGCTTCCTGTGCTGCTTCGGCAGCAGCGAGCCTCCGGAGATCAACCTCAAAGACAGCGTACCCCTGCAGCTGCTGGAGTTCAGCGCTCCCATGCCGCCCGCTGAGGAGCTGCACGCACGTTTCTCCGAACTGGTGGTGAGTAAAGATCTCAATGGTTGAGCAAGCTAGTTGAATGAGTCTTAACATAAAACACTCTGGACAGGTGGTAAGGGAGTGCGTTATACATTTGAGGTTTAGATTCATCTCCCCTTCAGTTGTTTCAATAGTGGAGCAGAGTCAAATTTCAACAATCGACTGGGCTTTTTGATCACTGAATCCTAATGCAATTCGACCACTGTGGTTTCACAGGCTACATAATGAATCAGTCTTACAGTATGTTTTACATATGAAATAAGTTCCTGTGTGTTAGCAGTGGCTGTGAAATTACTCTTACAGTATATTAAGGATATTTTTCTATCATCGTAACTGGTAACGGCACATTTTCAGGATAGTATCGAAAAAGCAGCGGGACAATTTGCACATCTACCTGTAGCCATCCACTGATTCCGTTTTATTGAGCCTGTTCAACTTGATTGTATTGCAGTCCTTTGCTGCATTTTTGACCCATTTCCAAAAAGTCACCATACAGAAATGCTGCACATTAAAGTAAAATCTAGTAAACCCTGACATTTTGTTTTCCTAATGCTGAGCAGCCCTTTTCCTTTCTTTTTCCTTCCTTTTGCGTGTTGTTCATTATCCTGACCAAACAGGATTAGGGACAGGGATTGGAAGTGATTGGGCAGTGCGTCTTGATGGTTGGATGAGGCCACGGCCCAACCCCAACCCCATCACCAACAACCCCCCCCCCCACCACCCACAAATTCAGAGACTCATCCTTTACACTACATGCAGTCCACCCTTTTGCGACAGTTCCCATCTTGTGCACAGATCACACTTGGCAGAAGTTGTTTGTCTATACTTGTGCCAGACCAGTGGCATGGCTGTGTGGGCATGTACCCATGATGTGGAGAGGGATCAGGGCACAGCTGTCAGAATGGAGCAGGCTGCTGTGGGTTTCAGCTGCCATGCAAGCTGGTTCTGGCTTTGCTGGAAAAATGGGGATTCGCTGTCTCTTTGTTTGCTCATTTCCTGTCTCTTGCTCAGTTTGGGTCCCGTCTTGTCTCCATCTCGGCGCTTCTGCCATGCTCCCCTTAACATCGGATTTCCTTCTATCTCGGACTCCATCTCCCTCTCTCAACAATGTGTTCAGCAGCATGGTTACAGGACTAGTCTTAGTCCTGGGGAGTGCTAAACTTCCCCGGCTGCAGAATAAATCACTCCTCCAATTGTCCAAATAAATTAAGTGAAATTCCGTTTGTGATAGGAAATTATTCACTATTATCAAGGCAGATGTTTTCCCAACGGTGATCCTTTCCCCATGTTTCCAGCTAATTGACCTGATTTAATCCTACATTTGCTGTCTAGGCTCCTTTTTTTTTTATAATCACTGGTAATGCACAAGCCATTAAACCTCAGTAGCTGCAGTATATCTAATGGCTTGATTGGAGAAAATGTAAAGTTAGGATTATAGCAGTCAAGACATTGATTGCCTCAATCGGTCTCTCTAGTCTGGAATGACCTAATGCGCTTTCAGCTGTGCAATAACTAAAGCTTAGTTACGGAGAACCAACAGGTTGTTATTTAACAAACGCGATGCCCTATGTGGCCTGATAAAATGCATACATGGAGAAAAAGTTTTGGAAAAGCGAACACAGACATGTATTGCTGGGATAAAATAAAAACATGCCTTTTCATTTGGAAGTGCTTAGCAAAATCACAGCAGTCCTCATGGTTGAGAGGACTGTATGGCTCAGTTTTAAGGTAAATGTCTGAGCTTGCGATGATGCTGACACAGATGCATGAGCTGAAGAAGAAGCCGAGCCAACAGGTCCATCCCCGATTTCCAGACCTCTTGACTTGCAGCTTTTCGACCCAGGAGAGAAAGCAGATTTGGCATTTTCTCATTGGATCTGGGCCCTTCCACATGTTGTGAATAGATTATTCTTCAGATGGTTGTTGGATGGCTACATCTGATGGTGTCACTCAGATATGTTGTCTTTGGGTTAATGTCTGTGTTAGGCTCTGGTTCATCTTGTACATACTTTACTGCAGAATTCCGGCATTGAATGTAGCGCTGAAAGGTCAAATTCCACCTCTGATTAAGTTGCATCAAATCATAAATGGCAATACTAGCTGCTCTGTAAATAATTTTGTGTGTTCAGTTTGAGAACATAATCTGAAACTAAAAGGGAAAAATTCATATTTTTTGGTTTCATGATTGCGCCCCCTAGTTTTGCATGAATTCTATGGATTACCGGAAATCCATCTGTGCAGATGTTACGTTACATTACATTACATGCCATTTAGCTTTCAACCCTGAATATATTATTATTTTTTTTTTTTTTTTGTTCCTCAACTTACAAACATGAACACACATTTTGTTCTGCACCTTGGCTTGTTGAACGAGCCACCAAACAAACTAGGGCTGCCCCCTGAAAGTCGTAAAGTGTAATCATCTGTGAGCCCTCGAGTCGTTTTTTATTTTTATTTTTATTTTTTTACTTCTTGTGAATATATTTCAAGTAATCGTATTTCCATATGTGTCAACCCTTATGTTAATACCTTATTTTGAAAACCGGACATAGTCACATGTGTATCCTTCTGCTAACTTCATCAAGTCTGTCACTGATCTGGGTCGTTTATACTTGGCCATTGTTCTATTACAGGAGCTCTTTAGTTTTAACTGCGTACTTTTCCAATGCAGGATGAGGCTGTTTAGCACATAGGGAAGGCTCTGTGAATATAGTTTGTGTTCAGGTCTTCACCGTGCCCTTATCCTGTTTTATATCTCAAATTAAAAAATCCAGACTTTAAAGGGGCGCTATGCAGTTTTGTCCATTTCTTTGCTGTTTCCTCGCTTTTTGCTCGCAGGTTTCTCTATAGAGCTCCCCCTACAGCTTCGGAATAGATATTTGGCAGCTCCTATGTTTACTTGTGTCTGACTCCTCGCTTGGTCAGTCTGCCGTTTCCTCTTTCTCTGTTCCTCCGACAATGCTTTCCTAGCTTTCTGCTTCTTTTTTGCCGGCTCAGCCATGACGATAATGTGAAAAACTCCATTGCTACCTCGTTCTTATAGCTAGCCGGTTCCTGTATGTGTGCAGTGCCGTGAACAATTCGTTACATCGCGAGACCTGATATCACATGATACTTCCTGGCGCTGAGGCCGCCGGCCGAAAGTTGCAAGGTTTTTTTTTTTTTTTCGATCACAGGCGCTAGGGGGGAGCGAGACGACCACCATTCAACTCGAAAAAAGTCATATAACCATTCCAATGACTCCGAAGCTGTTCAGTTAAGGTAAATTAAGCTTAAAAAAAAAGGCATAGTTCCCCTTTAAAAAAATAGCAATTTCATTTAGTTTTCTTTACTGAGATGAATAAAATGATTAGATATAGGCAAACTGTATATTTAAAACCCCTTAAAAACTTAAACCCCTTAAAATCAGGATGGGCTTGCAACCCCCCCCAAGCTTTAGCAGCCCTTAGTGGGGGTACGGACCCCCCCCCCCGGTAGGGAACCAGTGAGTTAGATGATCATTTAACCCGTGACAGTTTGATTCATGTCTGATTTGATTGGATGACCAATGCACAAACTGCTTCTACCTAACAATGGTCATCTGGCCAAACTGTTTGTCCCCCACATCTGTTTTACCGATCCGGCAGCCAACTTGCTGACACATTTGACCGGTGGTCCAAAAATCTGTACAACCTTACCTCGAGCAGCCACTCTGTCTGGACACGATGCTTGTAATGTTGACATAAAGAGCCAATGTAGAGAGGCGAGGAGCTGTGCCACAGGGGAGGAAATAAAGAAAAAAATAGAGAATAACATAGCACATTTCCATGGCAACCGAAGATGGGATTATTATTATTATTATTATTATTATTATTATTATTATTATTATGAAAGCCTTTCCTGAGGAGTAGAATGAGACTCAATGGAGCCTCTGGAGTGGGAGCGACAGATCTGGGCCAAATGGAGGAGTGTCTTCACGTCCATAATGGGGTCTTCCACTGTGTCCAGCCAGTGCACACTTAGCTTACACTCTTAGTGGGAGAAAAGACTTTCACTGACTTGTCTCAGTAATATTGCATGGAAAATTGTTGGCCAGAAAATCATTAACTTGTCTATTGTATTGTCTATGATTGTATTATTGAAGTATGTAATGAAATGCGTGGTGTGATGTCTGTCCCTTGTGCTTTCTTGGAAGATCACACGGCTGATGATAGAGGTGGAATAGAATAAACAGATATTACTTACTACCAGTAAGTATTATAGTAATAAAACTACTATTTTGTGCTCCAGGACGCCGGCTACCAGCGGCAGTTGTATAGCCGTCAATAGGTGACCGCGAGCCGGCTACAGGCACCGCCATATGACGGTCCTTTCAGGGGCCGTGGTAGTTGAGTTAAGCCAGAAAAATTGAGCGTCATGGGGAGATGACAGTTAAGCGTTTCCTGGGTGAAAGTATTTTGTCGTGGCCGGCCGAATGGCACTTTCCCATGGTATTGGGAAGGGGGATTTAATTCTTGCACGTTTTGTTTTATTGTGCATGATCGAAAAACATCCCGCCCCCACTCTGCTTTCTTCACAAGTCACACCCTGCTTACTACTATTACTAAACTGGGTAACTCATTGTATATATTTTGGCCATGGCTCACTCTCCACCCAAAGGCACACCAGGAAACCCTGCATCTTAAACCCACACTTTCCTCACCTTCATTTTAATGCTCTGCTACATTACGGCAAAACATTGGACGCATTCTCAAACGTTTAACCTTTTAAGCAACCTCTACTAACTTCTCGGCTACTTCATGAAAAATGCAGGAGCGTAGAATAAGTAATGTGGCAAAAGAGATGACTTTTTGTCCTTGGCGTGTAGCTGACAAAACTAATATTGCAGAATAAGCATGTGTGGGAGCCATCTTTGGTTCCCTTGTGTAAACACTTGCTCTCTTCAGCCAAATGTGCAACAACTGATTCTAGAATAAACCTGCTTTCAAGTCTGCCGTAAACCCATACAGTATGAAAGCCTTCTGTGCCAACAACGAACTTGACAAACCCATGCAAATGAGCCTGGAAGCAATCGGCACTGATTTAGACACAATGAACAAAGGCCACATCAGAGGAACTAATGGATCACATCAATAAAACTACACATTTGCAGCTGGCTGCAGAATGTCCTGATAGCCAATGTGCCACAGTTCTGGGTTCTGTTATTTGGATCTGGGTGCATTTTAAACAGATTCTTTCCACAAGCCTTTCAAGGCTCGCACGCATAGTTGATATATAGGCCATGTGTGAAGTTTGGCAGTGCTTCAAGAACAATGACAGCTTTATTTTACTTTGTCAGGGCAATTCTCTGCTATTAACATTGTATCATCAAATGTGAAATTGCTCTCATATTTAGTTAATTAAAGAATGGGTCCTGCGCAGTCATTTTGGTACTTGGATTCATTCCTCACTGGTGGCAGTTTGGTTCTTCAAAAAGAAGAAAGTGTGTGAGGTTGTTCGGGGACAACTAGACTTGTATTTACAAGTTTTGGCCAATGGCGATGAACACATTGCGTTTACTGTGGAAAGGTCGGCATATGGTCGCAATGTTTCGACACGTTTGCAAGGGCTTGAACCCAACTACCCAGTGCCGCTGAAACACTGCCGGGTAAAATCTTTAAAAAGAGAAAAGTAAATACAGAACAAAAAATGCAACAGATTCGGAGGCACTCATGGTAGATAATCTGCTGTGGAATAGTTGAATACAATAGCTCACTTTAGATTGTAGTTGTTGAATGAAGAAAGATGCCAAGTCTGACTCTGCATCTGTATGCCATTATTGTTTTTGCATAATGGTTGCAAATATATGCTATCCCCATGTTTCTTTCCTTATAAAAAAAGGAAGACCCTCTATCACCCATCTGTAATGAGATGTGTGCTGAGATAAGAGAGGATGTAATGTACAGTATGTCTATCTATAAAAGGAAGGACTTCTCTGTTCTGTCCTTCCTTATCCGGCGAGTGACATTATCTTCACAAACAACACTTTCACGTAGTGTAATACAACACCGCACTTTCTACACGGTCTGACTCAGTGCTGGAAGAAGTATTCAAATCTTTCACTCAAGTAAAAGTACTGTAACAATACTACATTGTAAAAACACTCTGTTACGTAAGTAAAAGTTCTGCATTCAAAATTGTACCCAAGTGAAAGTACAAAAGTATCAGCATCAAAATATACTCAACCCTTGTGTGGTCTTCCCGTCCACTGGCAACGTTTTGTTTTTCTTGGTCATAATTTCAAATTTAAAACTTTTTGGTCGTCTTTTTCCACACTTTTTCTTGCTTTGTTTTTGAAGTTTTTCCCGACTATTTTTTTTGTCAGTTCTTCAACATTTTTGAAGCTTTTTCGGACACTTTTTTTCCAATGTTTTTGTCACTTTTCCTCACATTTTTGAAGCTTTTCCCGACGTTTTTGTCACTTTTTTCAATGTTCTTTTTTCATTATACTACCAAAGTAGCATAAAGTGAAGTACCAGTACCTCAGAATTGTGTAGTGCGGTTCTTGAGTAAATTTACTTGGTTACATCTGAGAAAGTTGCAAGCAGCGTCACAGGAGGCCAAGCAATCGGCCCAGGCATGTTTTCATCGGGCACTGTACTCGTCTAGCCAAATTTTTGCAACTGAATCAGGTCTTGTAGGCCAACATCTGGCAAGTACAGTGCTGGCAGACATCAGATTAGTGTGTGTTCTCTCTGCCCTCTTTTTCTATCTGCTTTGTCTGTCTGTCTCTTTCCCTATGTGGGAGGCTCATTCTTTCGTTCTCTCTCGTAATTTGTAACAGTTTTAATCCAACCACTCTGGGAAGGGAGCCAGCTGTCCAGTGTCAGGCACTACATCTGTGCGCCACAACCTTTTAATAGCATTCACTACATGTGAGTCCCAATCACCGTCCAAAGCGGACTCTTTTAAAACATAAATCCTCTCCTAATGTTCCCTCCAGTGTGACTTCTGAGCCGGACGACAGTCAAGAATGGATTGCGTAACGGCGGGGAAATGGAAACGTTCTCCACCCTCTGAGGCATTGGGAATGAGTTTCCTCCACTGCGTACGCCATGTGTCACTGTGCATCTTTTCTCGCTGTTTCCCTCTGTCCTTTTGCATTTGTCTAACTGGCTTCCCGTTTCTACTGCTCTCTTCCTATCTCTGTTGTAAAGTCAGCTTGTACTGTCCTGAGCCAACCTTATCGTGTAAGTGGTCAAGCCTTGTTTGGACAACGGGAGAGGCAGTAAGCTAGGCTACTGACTGACTCATCAAAGAGAGGATAATATGACTCATTGTGTGTGTGATTTTTTTTTTTTTAGATTAAAAAGGACATAAAGCGGTTAAATCCATTCTCACCATATCTTAAGAATAAGAAGTTGGTTTTTGACCTTTTCTTGGTTGTGGTAAATTTCTGGTTGTGGTCTTTCCCTTGTGCGAAGAACTCAGGGACAAGTTGTGAGAGACACATATATATATATATATATATATATATATATATATATATATATATATATATATATATATATATATATATATATATATATATATATATACACACACACACACACACACATATATACTCACTCACTGAAACTCATTTGGGTCAATAATGGCAGCTACAGCTTCCTATGGGTTCCCTTGAGGCCTCATATGACTTCCTGCCATCTTGCCTATCTTTCCTGTGCCTTCCTGTCTCGCCCAGAGACAGCTGCAGGATATATGGTGTGTGTGTGTGTGTGTGTCAGCGCTACGCCAGACAGACCCTCTGTACTGTAAGACTTCACATGAGGTAAAGACATTCACGTGCACTCTGTAAATGCCACTTCATAGACGCACACGCATGTGACAGGATGTCATTCTTGGACCTCACACATTTCCCAGTTAGGTGGAGCCTCACACATTCTCAATCAGTTGTCACAGAGACACTCCCACTCCTATGGCAGTCACTCACACGCTGACCCCGCTTTCTTCCTCCTATATTTTTTTCTCTCGCACATTTTGGTGTCAGTTTGCTTTGCTTCCATCCCTATCTCAAATGCACGCTCAACTTTTTCACCTCTCCACTCTGCTTTGTAAGCCTTACCCCCCCCCACTCCTGCCGTTCATCTGTCTCTGGGCACTTGGAGTGGACATATAGTCTAAACAACAGTAGCAGGTATTTAGGTTTTCCCACACTGCTCTGACTTCAGTCCAATGTGTCATTGAAATTTCATTTCAAAATTGAAAACTTTTTTTTTTTTTTTTTTTTTTACTGCTTTTGATGCTTAAACAAAATTGTTAGCACTTTTTTCAGTGCTTTTTTAAAATTCAGGGTCAATAAACCTAATTTATATGACATATTACCTACTTTTTGAGTTTAAAAATTAAAGCAAATATTATGAATTATTTTGACTAATAGATCAGAGGATGTTGAGTGAATCACACACTAGTTTATGTCAAAGTTGAGTCAGGGTACTGTTTTAAAACCACTTAAACATTTTTTTTTTCAAATGCTATGAAAATGAATAAAAAAAAAAAAAACCAAAATACAATGGAAGTAATCCTTTATTTTACTTGCGAAGAATATTGGATAGGTTCCGTACAATGGACATGCATGAATCCAAGTTATTTTGGGGCAATTTGGTTGTAAGAAACCCATATTTCTGAACGGGTCAATTTGACCCGAGGACAACACTCCAACCGACATGTTGTATCATCTGACTCCTCTGTTATGTCATACAAATTAATTAATATACATAAACCAGTGACCGGTATCCTCGTCATCATAATCCCTGGGGGGTATAAAATCAGATAAGATAAAATTGACTTTATTAATCCCACACTGGGGAAATTCCTGTGCTACAGCTGCTCAAAAGAAAAAAAATATACACACATCAGAATAACACAAATACACATTAAATAGACATAGGAGAAAATATATATAAAGTATTATAAGAAATAGAATTAATAATAATAATACAAACATTTACACTATAAACACCCTTATATAAAAAGACCGTATATACACACAGATACACGGATAAGTAAGGTGCTGTAAGGTGTATTACTGTTCATCATGCATTTGTAAACTATGCTCATTTGCACCTCCAAGTGATTCCTACTCTAAAATGTTGGTGGATTTAGAGGATCAGTTCCACATTTTGGGAAATGCACTCATTTTATTTGCTCCCAAGAGTGAGATAGTGGGTGTCAGTGTGTGCTTAGCCTAGCTTAGCATAAAGAGTGGTAGCACGGGCAAACTGCTAGCCTGGCTCTGTCCAAAAGAAAATGATTTCACATACAAACGCCTCCAAAAAAGTGTGTTGAGACCGAAAAGACATTTTATAACCGAACAGAGATGAGAGCAAACCGGAAAGAGTTGCTAGCTGGCTACAGTTAACGCCTTTACAGTCGGTGAATCGGGGGAGATTAATACAGACTGCACAACAGCCAAGTTGACTGCATGACTAAGCCAGGGCAAAACAGTGTTTGTTTTGTCTGAACGCACCTTTTTAATTTTAGCATTTAATCACAGCAATTGGAGCATTTAATCTTGTTTGGTTAGAGGCTAAACCGACGCTTCTAGCCTTTATACTAAGCTAGGCTAATGTTAAACATGTACTTACTCTAGCTGTGTACTTAATGCACAGACAGTCTGTCACCCTCAGAAAGAAAGTGAATAAGTGTGCTTCCTAAAATGTTGAACAAAATTTGAGTAAAATGAAAAGTGGATACACATGATATTGTGTAAATGCAGTAATAACTATTTGAGCCTCAGATACACAATTATGTTGGGGCTACACTTACCATTTAAGCATTAAATGATGACATGAAATCAGTAGTGCTTCTAAATGAAAGTTAAAAAAAAGGCTTTTTTTTTTTTCCTCTCTCTGATCCCTATCTCTGTCCACCATATCTTCTGTATTATCTCAGCACATGGGAAGCCCGCCAGTCTTGGACAGAGACAGGAATTTGAATGACAGCGCAGGTCAGTCGGTCTGCAGCGGAACTGACAGTCAAAGCTCACAACCGTGACACCCTTTTTTAATTTGTAACATTATTCAATGGGCAGTTGTGGAGGAAATATGAAATAGGAGGTTCAAGCCTTAGGCATGTATATTTCCCCCTCTCGTGCAGCAGGTGTAACAATATTAGTTTTGGTTTATGTCAATTCCCAACTGGAGAGTGCTGGCACATCAAGAGAAGGTTTTACACAGCAAAGTGGAAAGTGGTTCAGTTTTGTTTTGGAAGATTAAGCGAGGGACTGGGTGTTTTTTGGGTCATGAGGAGAGGCCATATGATGTAGATGTAGTATTGGAAAACGGTGTTTGGGAGGGGTGGGGGGTAGAAGGTAGAAGAAAATGGTGAAATATTGCATAACTGGAAAGAAAAGTCCTCTGGCTGGCGAGACATGAACATTCCTCCACCCACCCAGTGTCCTCATCCTCAACTTCATCTCTCTTTTCTCTGATTCAAGTGCAGACTGGTACCACTTTTACCTGACAATAACTGAATGAAACTTGCAGTTCTCGTTTTAAAATCTCCAGATACATTAGTCCTTAGCCCACCCTGCCACTCCTTTCCTGTTATCCTTCTCTTGCTACCATACTTGATTTTTCCATTATCCTATTAGTCTCGCTTTGCCAGACGTTCCTCCACAGCGCTGCGGAGGAGGGTCTGGCTAGTCCACACAGCATTCCGGGATGGGAGAAAAACGTGCTCAGGTTTATTGGCATTTCTTTAAAGTGTTCATATTATGCTCATTTTCTGGTTCATAATTGTATTTAGAGGTTGTACCAGAATAGGTTTATGTGGTTTAATTTTCAGAAAACACCATCTTTTTTTGTTGTACTGCACATTGCTGCAGCTCCTCTTTTCACCCTGTGTGTTGAGCTCTCTGTTTTAGCTACAGAGTGAGGCATCGCACTTCTGTTCCATCTTTGTTGGGAGTCGTACATGCGCAGTACTCATACTGCAGTTACTAGTTGCAGAGTATGAGGGCGTGCCGCGCTAGCAGCTAGGCGAGCATTATAACGTGTGTTACAAGGTGACGCACGTTTGTCTCTGAAGTAAAGGCTGGACTACAATAGAGCTGTTTGGAGCAGTTTGTGAACAGTGTTTTCTATTGGAGATGGTAAGTCCCTTTGGGGGGGACTTTGGGCTTTTTCACTTTGTAAACCTATAACATGCACAAAAAGATATATAACACAATAAAGGAAAGGGGAAAAGACAAAACGCATAGTATGATCACCTTTAAACCAACCCCAATCGTCTTGGGCGGTGCTAAGCGCAACACAGAGCCCCGGTGCCTCTGCAAAATAGCCTCTGGAAGGAACTTGTTTTGGTGGAACGTGTACATTCAAAAGTTGTTTTAGTCTTGCAACAGAAAACTCAGCTTGGACAGAAAGTCTAGCTAGCTGTCTGGATTTACCCTGCAGAGATCTGAGGAGCAGTTAACCATAGTCCTCATGAATCTACCGGAGTTTAAAATTCCAACACATCCGGCCGAAAAGGAGCGACATAAGGCGGAATTTCCAGCAACGGAGCAATCCCGGAAGTGGAACGTCGTGGATAAAGACTATTATCCTATTAACACCTTAAATCTTATGTAAGGCCCAAAGTAATCCTATATCTATTTCTAAATGGAATTCTTGAAGAAAGAAACCCATCCTCGGACACCTAAATCCTCATTTTTATTGCTGACGTATATCCTGCTCTCACATAACTCTAAATGTAAGCCCTTACATTTAGAGGCCTAGGGAGTAGATGGAGTGAGCAAGAAGACGCATAGAGCTCAACTGCCGGGCTCGGCTCCCATCTGGTTAAAATCCAGGGGTCTCATTCTCACTGTTTTCCCCACCAGCTCCCAGTATCAGCTCCTCCAAACAGCAGCAGCTTGGACAGCAGGGCTTTGACCCAGCGACCAGGCAACATGCCAGAGACAAGCTGGCTTCTCGGGCCTCAGTTTCTAAGCCTGGGGATGTGGAGAGAGGATCGTGGTCCAACCCAAAGCCAAAATCTGTAAAGATGGAAGGACAGAGAGTCAGGGGTTAGATGTCTTAGCTTCCACAAGATGGCTAGATTTCTGTTTCTGCTTGACACTCATGAGAGTACAGGGCCACGGATAACAGCAGCATGCAGTGCAGCAGGTAATGTAGACCGGGGATGATGAGCTTACAATGAATCATTGAATTCATGCTGTGAGATAAAAAATAAAAAAAATAAAAAAAATGCTTTGATCAAAGATTCTAAAGCTTCTTTGTGGGTTCTATCTGTATTAGACCCCCTTGAAGTTCACACATTCCAGATTTTTCCCTTTTTGGCTAAAGCCACAATAATGCTGCTGCTTGTCCCATTGAAAGGACTGGATGAGAGATGATGTCATTCTTCGTAGTGTCGGATGCTTGGAATGTGGGCCACCTCAGACTACCCCGTCCAGCCGAATGGACGAAAACAAACCCTGTGAATCTACTGGCCGGCTTTAAGGGGCCCCATCTCCGGCACTGGTAGCCATCTTCACTTTGGGGGGCCCAGGAGGCCCCGGCACTTCTGGCTGACGTCATGGTAGCAAAACCATTATGATGAGATTAGTGTGAGCTTGAGCACAAAGCCCTTGCGCTAAAGCATCTCATCCTCTCCTCTGTTTTGTATTTTTTTTTTTTTTTTTGCTATCCATTTCCAGAACCACACAGCCCCTTTTCTCTTTCTTCTTTCTGTCTCCTTCCTCCTTCTCTCTCTCCTTCTCCCTTCAACCCAAATCTATCCGTCTCTCTTTCCCAAGACTTTACTATTTTCCTCCCTGGCACACAGAGACTCATTTCCTGGCCTCATATGCATTTCAAAAGGTGCAGGAGGCTGCTTGCACCAAGCTGAAGAATTGAGCGGAGCAGCAGGGTGAATATTAAAAACACTCCTCTGTAGTCTGCGGAGAGCAGTCGGAACTGAGATCTGAAGTTCGGACGATCAAATGTCACTGTGTAAAGTGACTGTGTAAACCTTTGCTTTGTATTGTCATAGGGATAACCAAACAGGGAATGTGTCCTGAGGGATGGGGTGATTATATTCACGTGTGTCCCAGTCATTAATTAGTATGTTAATATGTAAGGGTTTATATTAATCACCGTTTTTCTGCAATGTATTGTTGACGTGCTATCGAAAAAAATCGTACCTAATCCAATGCGTATTCATTGAAATGGTTTGAAAATGAATAACAACGATCCTTGTTGTTGCAGGATGAACTGGACCTGACGGATAAGAACAGGGAGGCCATGTTTGCTCTGCCCGATGAGAAGAAGTGGCAGATCTACTGCAGCAAGAAGAAGGTGAGTTGGCATCTGCTGTGCTTTGCTGTACATCAGCTCTAATCTCTGGCTGGCCCTCAGTTGACTGGCTGCCCGAACCCACAGCTTAAAGCTAAACTGTCAGCAATGAATGTTGTTGAAAGGCAGAACCCATTTTGAATCCGTTCAGCCACACCGTCGGCCCCCTTTCCAGCTTCTCATTTCTGCATTGATGTAAACATTTTCGCCAGCTACATATTTCACAATATTTTCTGTACATGCAGTACCGTACGTGCCCATAGAGTACACACATAAGCAACACAGAGTACACAAATGCACTCCAAGCCCCTGTTTCAAGACTAAATCTCCAAATCTCCCTCCCCACGTTGGAGCAAGCAATTTTCTTGTGCAGTTTAAGAATTGTCAACATACCATGGGAGCACTAGAACATTCTGGTTAGCCCTCTCTTTCACCCCTTTCCCCCTCGCCAAAACATCTTTCGTTCCCTTCAAACCCTTCAGCGTGTCTCTCCACAACAGTTCTAGTGAAGAAAAAGGGGAATTCAGGCCCCCCCCCCCTCCTCACTCAATAGCAAATTGAATAAATAGTCATAAACCCTCCCCTGTGTCTCTTTGCTAATTTGTTTTTTGGCTGAGGGGTTTGTGTTGGAAGCAGGACACGGATCAGACCCCTCCCTTCTCTTTCCATGGCATGCATGCTCAGCTTAGCTGATATGATAGGCTCTGACAACCTTTTAAAAAATGAGTAAACACGTGCGTGCGCTTGTGCACCTGCATGTGTAAAAGTTTGTACTTGTATTCAGGCCAGTACTGTGTTCCTAGGAAAAAGAAGAGCAGTGGAATTGGGGTGTGTTTAGAGGGATGTCAAGGCGAGGATGGAAGCTGGAGCGCCTCACCAGTTTACAATGAAATGCAATATGGTTAAAAATAATACAAGACAAGGATGTAATCTTTCTTCTAATACATTATCATAACCATAGGACTTGCAGTGTGCTGTTCCCATTTGAATAAATTGCCTAGTATCAAAGGGGATTGAATGGTTGGCAGACTGTGCATTTGTACACGTGAACCCACATAAAAGGCGCAAGTTCAATAATACTCCAAAATCAGTTATTCAATATCTCACTGAAGCAACCACAGATGTTTATGAAGACTCTTTGTACTCTATTAGAAGGTAGTGGAAGCCAAATTTTTTTGCACCAGCCTGTGCATATTCTAACCGAAATAGTTTGCAGTGCGCTCCTAAGCCGGGTTCACAGGTAGGATATGTTGGTTTGTCGTTCCTGTCCCATCTCTCCCAGTCAGAAATAATTTCCTCTGTGAGGCTAATGGGGGGGAAAAAAAACCCAGCCGTGTGTCCAGGCCAGGAAAAGGGAGAGCAAAACCGGGGTAACAGTGCACAGCGGAAAGCCGGAGGAAAAACCAAACAAACCCCTCATTCATGGATAGAGGCAGCGTAATGGCGAATGAAGAAAAAAAAACAACTGGCGTGCAATATCGGAAAATAACCTGATGGTCTGTGTGTGAACATACAGTACAGGCAGGAAGGAATGAGCACTGTCCTGACGTGCACACACATACACGAACAACCATGCATGTAGGAAAAGACTTAGGTTATTCAGACATAACCCACACACACATACACCACACAGTAGTGTCCTGTGTTCCTGAGAATTACAGCATGACAGTGATTTTGAATGGAGAGCAGAGGACAGCAGAATTCCCCTCAGCCGTTCCTGTCAGCGACAAACACTGGTTCCCTTGTTTCCTCCAGCCAAGCGACGGCTCCAGTTGTTGTGGTTAGATAACACTTGGAGGGAGCCACTGAGGGCATGACAAAGGGACAAACTGACTTTGTTCACCTGCAACACAAACTGGCCAACACGTTTAATGCAAACCACTTAAACTTTGCCAGTTTCACTTCTTCACTGTCCAGTGAAAACCACATATTCCAAATCTAATGATTTTACGTGCTTGATGTGTTTAGTTAGGTTTCCCTGCATCTCATACAAGGTTAGAATATGTCAAAGCAACTTAAATCAATATTTGACCATTAGGGGGCAGAAGAACCTGAGTTGACAGACCCACAACCCAGTAGCCTACTACACACCGAGCCGATAATCGGCCGTCAGACAGTCTGGCGAGGTCAGTGACTCGAGTCTGTTCGGTGTGTTCCGTGCCGTCGTCCGTCCGAGGGGCCGTCGTCCTCCATTTTGGCCGATTTGACATGGATAATCGGCGGGGCGGGCACTGCCAGCAGTCGGACTCAAATGACCCATCTGATTGGTAGAGTGCTAACCCGGAAACGGGGAGCGGAATGAGCGTGACTAGAGTCTCTCAAAATCTGACGAAAATCTTTTGAACTGACCTTTGTTGAACTGAAATGAAGACAGATTCAGCAACTGCACGGCCTATTTCTCACTTAATGTTTTCAGAAACACGTTTCGGTGAACTATTTTAGTAAAATATGAGATCGTATTCTGAACAAGCCGCCATGACAGTCTGTCTTTGAATTTCTGGAGAAACCGGACCCACGTGACTCGTTCGTCCAATCAGCTGCCGGTTTTAATTTTTGGGCAACAATACAGATTAGCGGCGCCTGCTGTTATGGAGACGTATTGCGTCTCGTCGCTTTGGTGTCTTCCGAGGCACTTTTTTGACCAACTCGGGGAGACTGATCGGTCCAACTGCCTTTTCTGCCGAAGGTCAGCCGTCTGGTCGGTGTGTCTGGGCCTTAGAGTTGTAATGGCTAACGTGTTAGCTAACAGTTAGCTACTTACACAGACACAGAATGACAATATCGTCCAGTTGGAGTTCAGTTTTTGGCTACTGATGAATATAAGTCCACTGTCCACTCTCTTAGCACCGATTTGGTCTTCGTGAAGTCCTGAGAGAAATATCTGGTTGTTCTGCATGCAAGTTGTAGACTTTTGGTTTTTGCTAATTTTGTCTGTTTATTAAGGGTTTAGTTGCTGAAAGTGTCTACCTGCTGCTGCTGGAAACAGGGTTGAATAGCAGTAAGACAGAATCAAACATTAAATGTTACTGCTGTGCCAAAAGATGCTAAAAAGCTCCACAGAGCTGCTACAGTAACTGCTGAGTCAGCTGAAAATTCTCTGTGGGTTAGTCCCTGCGAGAGCTCCTTTTTACATCACACAGAATCATTTGATTCACTGTTAATGGAGGAAAAAAAATATTGATGCAACTTTAACATTGATTTTCAATATCTACAGAACATATAAGCTAAATATGCTGTATAAGCTGTGCATATGCCTGAATGAATGAAATGAACAAAAACGGCAACATCAAAATTCAAATGGTTTAAAAATAGCCGTTTTTAGTTTATTTCTCAAACACTGGTCCTCTTACAGTGTCAAGCTAATACCAGTCAGCAGTGATGTAAAGGAATTAGCGTAAATATGGTCTCTGTGTACCATGACTAACTCGAACATCTTGTCCAGGCCTTCAGGCTTTACTTAAGCTAACTGTATCTGCAACTCTGATCTCAGCCACCCAGTTGGGTGTGGGTGTGTGTGTGTGGGGGTGTGTGTGTGTGTGGTTCTTGGTAAGCGTGTGTATGAAGGGATGGCTTGTATACATGTTTAGTGCAAAGTGAAACCGAGATGACATGAATAAGTCTCTGTATAAAAGTCAATTGCATTCCTGCCTGTAAGTGCGGGGGATGCTTGTGTATACGTGTGTGTGTGTGTGTGTGTGTGTATACTTGTTTTATTTATTTCAAGCATGACTCGTGTCCAACAGCCCTCAGGTAAACAATCTAATAGATCCTGATAATCTGTCAGTCCTGGGAGCCAACCAGGGTTTCCTGACACAGAAGTACTGCTGCACTGACACACACACTCTGTTCTTAGCTCATGATCACACAATATGGCCCTTTATCAGTGTCAAAACACTAACGCACAAAAAACTAGCATTGAGTCATTATCTACCGTTGTACGTTACCCTTAATAAAAGATTTTCTGCAGTCCAAAATCATCCGACCACGTGTTATCCTCATCTGGGATGCTGTGAGTGGAATGCAATTGCTTAACATGCGCTGGCTGATCGTAACATATGCGCCCGCACATTATGCTCTCCTAACATGGCAGCACCTTATGTCTTCAGTTATTTGCCACATGCGCTTTATCCCCGTCACCCAAACTAATGTGACCCCAGGCAAATATTTCAGCTTGAGCATGTGCTAAACCGTGTGTGAAGTTAGCTACCTGTAAGAGGCGGCAAGCGTTACATAATATTCCAGAATTCAATATCCTGTCCATTTCCTGCCTCTCTAGGTGAGACTTTATATCCCGGCTTCCATAGATAAATATTCCCTGCAGAGAAATTGGCTCTTTGGAATGTCGGACAATCCCCCTCGTTGCACAGATGGGAACATATTGTGGTCACAGCTGGAGCAGAGAGTACCGAAAAAAATGTTGACTTTATATATATATATATATATATATATATATATATATATATATATATATATATATATATATATATATATATATATATATATATAAAAAATGACCGCGGATGCATCCCAGTGTTTTGCTGTGACACAGTGCTATTGTAGTTAGTGGATAGCCCATGTGCTTTCTGGACTGGACTGTACAGGGATTACAATGTAAAGAATTTGGTGCATACAATAGGCATATGTCGATGCAGTGAAATGGACACATGTTCACTTCATGATCGAGCTTGTGCTCATTTGACGTTACCAAGGAAATCATTAAAGTTCATCTATAATTCAGTGTCTGCTTGAGTATTGTTTTATAGTCATGTATAGCAGGTGTTTGCTTCTAAAAATAAAAAATAAGAATTGGGAATAAGAAGAAGCCTAGAGAAGTCTTTGTTTTAATCTGCAATTGACCTAGGCACCAACTACACCAAATCATCAATTTCTTTTTCAAACTTTTTTTTTTTTTTTTTTTTACTTCTTGCCTTATACAATATCCGCTAACTAGGCTTTTGTTATTCATTTTAAATACGGTCTTTTGCAGTCCCCTCCATTTTTGAAGTGGTCTTTGAACATATACTAGCTGGTCAGTGCTGTGCAGCTTGCCGGTGCTGTCCTGATTTCGGACGGCCCATGAGAGCCCCGACATCACAGCCCCGGGCCTCTCTAAAAACATGGGAACAGAGTGTGAGGCGCTTGACGAGCAGTCCAATTGCCAGAGAAACTGGAGGCTTTGTGGAAACATGTTAGTGTGTCACTGACAGCGGATGTATAGATTCTGGTCCGTCTGAGACCCAGAATAGTTGGACTACACTTGAAGGAGCGACTGGGCCAAGGCTGCCAAAAGTTAAGACTGGAAAACATGAAAGTTAAAATATGCCGCCGTTGCCAGATCTTGTTGTGCAGCACATGCTAACATGGATGGGCATGCTTGCAGGAGCATCCATTACCAAGCACATGTTGACAGTAGCAAAGGTTAAACCATAGAAATAGAATGGTATTTCCTTGGGTTCAACTCTGGCTAGTTGAGTATTTGGACTTCTTCTACCTCCTGTTGTTCCTGAAACCTTGAATTGAAATGTATATGTGCAGAGGTTTCTGACAATCTGGGAACTCAATCATCATTGTCAGTCAAACCTTTTCAGGAGGTTTGAAGTCTTTAAGACTGCTTGTTGCATGACAGCAGGGGGGCTGAAATATGTCATTTCATCTACTCTTTCAACAGGTGCCTCGGTTAGTCTGCCAAACACACAGGGAAATATTCTTGAACTCTGGCTATAACTCAGGTATTTGGCTCTTCAGAGAAACAATATATCGCTCAACAGATGGTTGTAACAGGAGAAACACCTTACAGAAATATACCTGATACACTGCTGGGGATTCCTGTCCTCTTTTGCTTGCCGCAACCTGGATTGTAAATCATATTTAATGTCACCAGACATGAGGAATGTACAGCGTAGTGTAAGTGTGTAATTGCTGTAATGGAATGATGGGGTTGACCTTAAACTGTCGCAGCGGAGCATGCGACTGCAATGTGGAAAGAGGACCATATGCAGAAGAGCACTCGTGTATATTCATACATATAAAATATATGTTGAGTGCTTTCATACAAATGTGTACACAAACTCTCTCTTAATTCATATCAAAAGTCCGTTGCGTGCACTTTTCATTTGTAACAGGCTCCACTTTTTGGAGTCTGGATTCTTATCACAAGATTTTATTACCAGTCATCAACTGTGATTATATTTCCCCAAAACTGTTTGATCAAGAACGCAGGACACAAAAACAGACTTACCATCACTTCACCCTTTTTAGAAATCCCATTAAAAGGGCAATTATTCAGGAAGCGTATGGACTGATCTGACGAGGAACCCAAAAACAAAACGCAAGTTGAAATCATTTTTCATTTGTCCCAAAACAAGACGAAAATTACAGTACTTTACTCGCGCTCATGAAACTGCCAGAGTAAATGTTGCATTGGACTCAACATGTTTTTGAGGGCGTGTCAGAGGCTGGAATTGGGCTGAAGGGCCAGAGAGAGGCAGTTAGGTTGTTAATCTCAGCGTCAGGATCTGTCTGGCATCGCGTCCCGAGCGTGTCAGCAGCATACTGGAAACGACTGCCAGCTTGAGAACACAAGCGGAGTAGTACAGTGAGATCTATTGTTTTTGTTTTAGCTCTTTAGCTTGAGCTCAAATGCTGCCCCAGAGTGCTATAGATTAGAAACGGCGGGCACAACGAGGACTGAAATCCACATTGACCAACTTTATACTGCAACCCAAAAAGCTGTTGCGCAGCTGCTTGGGTCTATATGATTCACAAATCGGTGACTTTGCTGTTTCTGAACCTCATTTTTATGTCTAGACTAGAAGTTCATTGGTCATAATAAGAGCGTTTTATATCTGGGGACAATCAATTCAGGCCTATCCCAGAATGGAGTTTGTCTGGTTTAATTAACAGGAAATGAGATTTGCTTTTAGCTACGTTGTACCACCATGCAAATATTGAAGCAATGTTTTAAAAATGAAGGGACTGGGTGGCATAAAAAATAGATTTTCCATATCAAGAAGGACCACAGAGAGAATTGATGAGCTTTTGCTGCAGCATGAATGCCCTTGTAGTAAACAGAGTTGAGAGCGTTATGCAAGCTATCAGAGAGATTAGTTTGACCCCGATGGCTGCAACATAGTTTAATTGACAATCTCACAAACAATTGGTTGGTGGAGGATTATTATAAAGCCTTTTCTACTAGGCTTATTATTCTAAGCATATGTACTGCCATGTGATGTATTGTTTCTTGTGTTATGGTCTTTCATAGAGTAATTTCAGTTGATTAGCCAGCTTACTCAAACTATCTGTTCTACAGCTTTATGTAGGTCTTAGCCGCTTGGGGGATCTGAACCTCTGTACTGTCAGGAGTGTCTGAGATATGGCAGTAGCACTCAATAAATGACACACCAAGAAGAATGTAAAGTATTTGGAACCCCGAGGTCAGTCATGGACCGGCCTTTACACCACATTTATTGAATTTCCCCTTGATGTTTGGATCAAGTAAAAATGTTTGACATATGTTGACATTTAAATTTGGCAAATCATTTCTCTTTAATCTTACAAAATGTAAATTTTCCATGAATGTGGCGTCCTGTCAGTTTTCAACTCTGGCTGACGTGCACACAGTAACAACAACAACAATACTGCACCAGTGCTCTAAGCCCGGGCTAAACCAGACCAGATGTGGACAAGGAACATGGTCTCCGTATTCCCCAGTGCCTTGGTTGCTTATGGCATCACGCTTCCTCGGATTGGCCAGTACAAATTGATCTCAGACAGAGCTATTTGAAAACTATTGTGGAGTGCACTTCGTTTCTCAAGGCAGTTCTTATGTCTCTCTTCTTTTTTTTTTTTTCCTCGTTCTCCATGTAATAAACACTAAGACAAGTGAATTCTCTGAGATGTTGTGACCCAGTTATCGTGGACCGGACTGCCTGATCCATTTAGTCTTGATGTGGACGTTGAAGTGTGCAGCTAAGGTAGAACGCGTAAGAATGAAACTAGGAGAGTGAACTAGTGTGACAATAATGAAGGCAGTGTTGTAACAAGACTGTCAAGAAACAGTCAAAGCCCCACAAGCAGCCCTGCTTTGCCCATCACATCCCATTAACATAGTAATGATTTCACTACTCTCAGCACATTACCAGTAGTTTTAGTGTGAAAACGATAAAGATTGTCAAGGTGTTTAGCATGAGCGGAAAAGTTTCCAAAATGAAAAAGGATTATTCATCTGTAGAGCATAAGTGTTTGTTTCGCAGCTGTCTGCCTCAATAGATTTTGATATTTCCAGTACACAGGTGGAAAGTTTTGCCTAATGGTGCCTCCAGTTGAAAAGGGTCACCATAAACATACATACAGTATTTCTTCTGAAGAGCATACATGTTAATGGTAAACATCATGTTAATCAAGGCATTTAATTTTAGATATCTTGTCACGGAGGAGTCTCAATCAAGGAGCACTTTTGACCTGATGGCAGTGCTTACAGGAAAGCCGAGTGTTGCTGCGGTTTGGACACTACGGGCTCCAGGAAATGTCAGGGCGTCACCATAATCATTAGGACTCGTGCTCTGGGGTAGACCTCTTAAAAGAAAAAACTGTCTTACTTAGAGATTGCAAATATGGACATGATCTTGCTACCTAGGTGCATTAATGAAATATATTAAAGCTATAGTGCGTAGTTTCTGTCTCCCCCATGGGGAATTCTACGTAATGACAGCAAAACTGTCGGTGCATCCACATGATACAAGCCTTCGGTGATCACGCACCACCCCCACCCCTCCTCCACGCAGTTGCTTGCAACCAAGGAGGACACGGAGGATTAACCCTCTTTGACCAAGCGTGTCGTATACGACACAAAACGGCACCTCTGATTCATAACTTAATAACTTTATAAGAATAACTAGTAGAAACAGAAGGTTTTGTATCCAGCCTGGAAGTCCAGAGTTTTTCGGGGTCTTTGTGCAATTAATCCATACTGTTACATCCAAGATTGATACACTTTATGTCCATAAGTTAGGATTTTTCGGCAGTTTATCTCCGCCGATTGCTGCTAGCTCTAAAACTAACCATCTTTTTTTCCCATGATGCTTTGGGAGATGCTTGTTTTTGTCTTGTAAATCAATGGAAGGCAGGTCCGTCACACATTACGCCCATATAAGGCTGGCAATACTTAATCCAAGGGAGAACAAAGATAGTTTATTGTGAGGAGAGATCACTCAAAGTCAGAATAGTAAGATGTGACCAAAGATCGTCTATTACCGTTCGAAACCATTCTACAGAGAAGAATAGCATAAGTGTTTTGAGTTTTAGCATAAGTTTGGGCCTTTTTTGAAGAAATGTAAATTGTTGTCCTTTTTATGAGCTATAATGTTCATTATGTTTATTTTTGCACTGGATAACTCCAATATATAGGATAAATGTTTTAGACAACACAAATGCTTGTGTAGCATTGCTGTGTGTGATATCAATACATATGACATTATTTTGAGTATTGGCCTAAATGAAAGTCATGAGGGCATTTTCTGAAAAAAATTTCGATGTTTTATCCACTGTATAAGTTATGTTTATTTCTTCACTGTTTGACTCCTAATACATATGAGAAGTGTTTTAGACAGGAGAGTGGCTTAGCTTTTATTGCTGTGTGTGTGATATCAATACATATCTGTGAGATTCATGTTCCGTTTTATTTATTTGTCTTTATGGTCCTACAACCTTTTTTTTTTTTTAACATTCGAGTGACCTCACTGCAGCACAAATATTCTAATAGCCCAGTTTTTCCTGAAAAACATAGTGTTCATAGCTTGACTGTGGACAACAGGGTTGATGTTTTACAAGCTTTTTTAGAAAATAACACCAGACGGACCAGAGGTTGTCAAAAGTCCGTTAGGGCTCAAATGTTACGCACTTAAGCTTTAATGTAACAACTCTCTAATTAACCTGGTATATCTCTTTGATCAAGTCAAAAACCGTTAACTGCTCCTGGCAAGCGCTACTGCAGCCTCTGTGTCAACTGAAAATGGCATTGGCGGAACGGCTACATCCCTTGATACTAAGAGGTTGGGGTAAAACAAAACCAAACAACTCTCCCATCAGCAAATTCAGAAAACGGCAACACAATGCCAGGCTGAATAAATGAACGGAAAGTCGGGCTGACTAGGGGTGGGACAAAATATCGATATGGCAATATATCCTTGTCCTCCTTCGTGCGACACGATAATTGATACGTTGGCGCCAAATATCGATATTTTAAGTAATAAAATAAGTTGCTTTAATTAGATTTTCCTGCTCCCAGCGTCGCTACTTCATGGTTTCGCGAGGTGACGCTCAACACGAAAATAACAGATGCCCCAGCCACGTTAAAGTCCAAAGTCTGAACCCATAGTTGCTCTATACTGTAGTTGTGGAATTTTAATCTACAGACTGAAAAACCAGTGCTGCAGAATTGTGCAGTTTTCTACAGTTTGGACCTGCAGTGATTAAATGGAGACAACCTGAACTTAACCTTTTCACAGGGATTTTGGATTCATAGTTAGACCGATATCGTGATGTACCATTATAGGATTGTTGTATCGTGATATTATCGGTATTGTAAGCCATGTATCGTGTATCATATTGTGAGGTACCCTGCGATTATCGCCCCTAGGGCTGACATTCTCATCCAAGGCCTCAGCCACTAGAGGATTAAGAATATAAACGCATGCTTAATGTTTGCATCACTGTGTCGGTGACTCTGTGTAAGTTACATTGGGTTTCTAAAGGTGCGATTTACTCGCCCTTGCCGTTGCACCGGCAGAGCTCATGCTGTAACATGTTTTAAAGTGATTTTAAAGTGACTTAATCTGTGTTTGTGTCCATGCACAGGAGCAAGAGGACCCCAACAAGCTGGCTACCAGCTGGCCCGACTACTACATTGACCGCATCAACTCCATGGCTGCTGTAAGTCAAACACATTGTGTCAATGTCTATTCGCCTCTGTTGCAGTTGCCAGGTGAATAGATATTGCTTCCAAATGTTAATATCACTATTACAGTATAATTCACTTTGCTGACAATCCGACCACTACTCCTGAGAGGTCACTGTTCACTCAGTCATTCACTCATTCTTTCTCAGACTTCTCTCGTGGCTCACTTTTTATCGTGTCCCTGCTGACTGCCTGTTATATTCGCATGACCACATTCCTTCGCTGTGACCCCAGCATTCACACACACACTGTGATGACAAACAGGCCATTAAGACACTCAGCAGTTCAGTCAGCGGGAACGACTGTCAAAGGCAGGGAGCTAAGCCAGGATGACAATATTCATTATTTTCCAGCCAATGGCTGCCAATAACAACAGCATGATACCATCACAGAACTGTATTCTACCACGATCTCGGTATCATTTTAAACATTACTGCTGTTATGGGAGTTGTATTATTTAATTGTACATTAGGCCACTGACCAGTTTGGGCCAGTGACCTCTGACCCTGGACCCCGAGACTTTATGTGGACGACAAGTTGGCTCCCAAATGTTTGGAGAGCATAAAACATGACATTTTAAGAGGGACTCTTTAAGGATGACATGTATGCATGACAGTTGGAGAATAGCAAGTCATTGGTGGAGACAGTCTTCAGCCTCTCATGTGAGTAATGAACATTTCAACATTCCACTAGCTTGATTTCTTTATTCATTTAGTGTTTTTCATCTGGCGAAGCAGACCAACACTTAAAATACATTTACAAGTCTTTCCAGGACATGGATCAGATAAACTGCTCAACCATAACTTACACAGACCACCACAAACATAGGGCCAAAATGTAATGGCATTTAATATCTGTTTATTGCCATGTCGTTTGTTTTTCTGGCATACACGTCTATAGCAACAGCCCATGTTGAAGGTTGCTATTTTTTACAGCTGTTTTTGTTTACTGGCTCCACTCAGGGGATGAGAATAAGCTACTTCTGAATGGTACCTGAGCTCAGTGTTGAAGTCTGGAGAAACAATTTTACTGACATTCTCTTAAAGGCTCAGACAGCATACACACACACACACACACACACACACACACACACACAGACGGACACTCACACAGACATACACAGTATTTTAAGTGTAGTCAAGAGAAAGTGCTGATTTGTGAGTTGCCAAGAATTTTAAATCCACCAGGGCTGCAGCGGTGCCTCTGTGCTATTAGGTGTCAGACACGCTGTCAGAGTTATGTCTCAGCCTGTCTTTTTCTTTTTTTTTTTACTATATCTACTGCAAAACAACCTGAGTCTGTAAGTCATTTTTAAGTTGTCTACAGTAATGTCTTGACATTTGCATAAAATGTGTAACATTGTGCCAGTGTGATGAGATATTTGCATTCACTTGTTCCAGACATTTTCTAGAAAGCGTCAGTGCAAATAGTTGCACTAATATTGGGTGGGAAAACGTGTTCCAATAAAAGACAGATTGAACAAAGTCTATTCACTCAGAATTGGTTTAGCTTGCATAAAGATTATTAAACATGTATGACTATAATAGATTAAATAACTTGAGAAAGATGTATATATATTTTTTGCAGTCTCCCTTCCCCGTTTTGCACAAGCAGTCTCTTGTTCAAACGGCACTCTAGCACAGTCTCCCTTATTCACCCTAACCCGACGACCAATTTCCTTCCCTTCCTGAATCATTCTTTCACTTCCACTATCAATCTTCCATTTTCTCCTCCGCAGTGCCCCAGACAGAATCTTGACGAGAGCATGTTTTAACATTTGGAGGTGCTTTGCTCGTTCATGACTTCATGTCTTGGCTCCCAGTGCGAGCGCACCAGGGCCTTCCACAGTAGCTGAGTTATGGATGAGCTCATCTGTGCGTTGCCGCCCTGAGAGATTACTGTACAACCAGCAACTTGATGTTCATTCATAAAACCATGTCAGAGCCATGAGGTTGTTCGTTGGCTGCAGAGTGATAATTCAAACCTCCTTGTGACTAGCCTTGCTGTGTCCAAGCTAGTGTGTTAAGCTTCAGAGCTCCCGCCTGGATAAGGCTCTCTGCAGATAAACAGAAAAGGAGATCCAACACAGAGGCAAGGTGGAAGGGCCTCATACTGTATATGCCAATGATGTAAAGAAACACAAACTACTCACTTTTGCAGCTTCTCAACCACTAAATATTGACTAAGCCAACAAATCGGCATTACAAAATGCTTTCATGTGTTACTTTTATTGTTGTTACTGTAAACTGATTTAACTTTTTTTACAATTCAAAATGATGCACATTTGTTACAGTACATTAAAAACAATACCAATAACTATGCAGCCAGTTTTCCGCACATATTTTGTTAGCCTAATTAGGTTTTGTGCCTCAGACTTTGCATGACTATTTAAGTAAAAATGATGTTTGCCTTCATTTATATTGAACAAATTGGTTTTATTTGGCGCATCAGTGACCCACATGGTCCTAATTAATGTTCTGATGAGCTGCACTCATCACTCACTCAGTTAAGTAGCTTGAAGGCATCGTTCTGGCTCTGGGGGGCACTTCCCATAATAAGGATTTAGGGAAGTACCTTCTGCTGGTTTACCAACTGACTATAATAGTATCCTTATGTGCATGTTAGCCACAAGTTCGAATGAGCTTACAAATAGCAGATGCAGGAAGGAGCCATTTGGCGAGACTCATTGACACGATGAACTGGCTCGCAGCACGACCAAATCATCCACTCTCCCAAGCACTTGTTGTGTCCAACTTCCCATTGACAATGAACATATTCCTTTAGAGAAACAGGAGCCAGAGCCTTTTACTTCTTGGCACAGAGTCCATGAACCATCTGGACTCGAGGCTCAGTCGACACGATGGATGTTTTGACTGCACTGTTTCTAGATTAAACACTCTCACACACTGGACTAGAGTTGTTGTTAGGTAGTCAAACATGGGGTCCAGCTTCAGTTAGCCATGTAGGTGCTATTGGTCCAGAACGTCCTCTCTTGCTTTGGAATATTTACACCTAACTTTGCTTTTTCCTTTTTTTTTTAAGGATGGGAAAACAGGGTCATATTTAAGCAAATATTTGTTCAGGCAAATGAATGGGCAGTCACTGTGACTAGCTTATTCCATTGCTGAAACACACACTGTTTGAACCTTAGCACTTGGCAGCGAGCTGGCTTGGAAAAAGCCTGGAGAGGCTAAACAGAAGCCCTGTGGCCCTGACTAATGGGAGCACAGCAGTTCTTTGATGTTGCTGAGTGGAGCCCTCAAGTGATGCAGAAATAAATTAACACTACTACCGGTCTAAGTGTTTTTTTTATGATTTGTTGTAAGTTTGATTGGAGCTAATTGCCTGCATGACTTATTCTGGCATGTTCAAACTGTTCTTTATAAGGAGAATGACATTGGAACGGAGGGGGGCTACTAATGAGGCTCTGATTATCTGTGATGCTAGGACTAATTGAAGCGAACGCATGTATTTGCAAAAAGGAGGAATCGTGCGGTTTCTGTTTTATGGATGCCAAATTAAGATTGCCATTCTGGTGTTGACCCAGTAGAAACAATGAATGAAAGTGAAAAATACAGAACTCTTGCCTGTAGGTAGCTTGACCAATGCCACCTGCTTTAATGACCCAGTGTGCATTTTGTTCATTATCAAAATCTGTGTTGTCGGTTCACAATCTCGTCCTTTTTCATGAATATTCACCACCACCATCAATTCCAAGTATTCCTTTTGACTTGAAATGTTACATTTGCATTCGCATGAACTGGGGTAGACGCTCCATATTCATGCGCCATCTTGAAATACGTTAGCCGCTAAGGGACATACAGGACATACTGCTCCTTCTTTTCGCATTTTCGCTGTCACATGATAAACTCCCAGGTGCTGCTAATGCTGCTAATGGGTATCGTAGCTTCCCGGCCCCGGCAAGTTTGAAGAAGGAAACGTGGAGCACCACACCTATTCAAAATCCCAAATTTCAGGAACAGGAGTCTTCTTCTTCGCCCAGAAAAAGAAAAAGGATATTGAAAAGAGCAAGAGACCGGCTTTTTGAAGCGTGAAGGCTACCGTAGCTGTAATACGTACTTTGAACTGCGTGGTGTGAGAGAGTTGATTGCGATATATGATCTCAACGCTAGATGGGAGAAATTCCTACACATTGGACCTTTTAAAGCCATAATTTAGCAATCATTTGTTATTATTTGTGCTCTAATTTAATTTCTCACCCTTTCTGCAGATGCAGACCCTGTTTGCCTTCGATGAGGAGGAAATGGAAATGAGGAACAAGGTGGTAGAAGATCTGAAGACAGCACTTCGGACTCAGCCAATGAGGTAGGCGAATCTCTCCATCCAACCAAACCGTGAGCTTTTTCCTCCGCTGCAGGCAGGGCAGAGCTCTGCATTGCTCGGTTCTCCTTCAAGTCATGCATTCCTGCTATTACATATCGGCACATATTAGATCCAGTTAATAATGTTACACGCTACAGAAAAGATTTACTTTCAGTATACTCTGTCTCTCACGGGAGGATCACAGTAAAAAAAACAAAAACAAGTTTTAATAACTTCCAATTGAAATGCGCCCAATTAATAATAATTTTAAGATTTACCCTTCTCATTTTTTTTCCCTGACATGGTCATCGGCAGCTGTTAGGCCTCACTCATCACCACAAAAAAAAACATTCAAGGACATTGGACAGCCCACTAATACAAACTGCCTCCCTCTCCCCATCAGCAGCTCCTTTTAAAGCTGTCCATCAGCCTGTGCCAGTTGTATGATGCAGTGGTCTGGACCAAAGCAGGGGTGTTGAGTTTTCTCAAGGGGAGCTATAAAGTGACCGACCAAATGTGCAGAGTGACAAAAATCCAGGGCAGCCTTAGAGTCTGGGTCATGTCTGGGTCGTGTGTGTGTGCGTGTGTGTGCCAAGTGTGTGTATGCATGGCTGCGTTTTATCTGTATAGGTACAGTATATCCAAACCACTATAACTAGGAACAAGGCTGGTAAGCAGCTGCTCGAGTCCTCGACATGGCAGGAAGTTGCTCTGCCAAAGTAAGTCATTTTGAAATGTTGCTGCTTCTGGCCCTTCACATTTCTTGCATATGCATTCAAATGTATGCATACTTGTACAACAATCAATCGGTTAGTTTGGTAGTTTTGGCAGTTCCTCACCCTTTAAATCACCAAAGTCACACAATAACACAAAGAAACTAACCGATAGAGGCAGCGTTTTAGTACATCGCCTAGCCTCCGTGTGCCTACTCCTGTCTGCTTATTTGAACTTGGGGCGTGCCAACCACTGTAGGTGATACACTGACTATGGATAAGTACCTCATACACTACCCATACATACCCACTTAAAAAAATCTGCTCTGTGGGCGCCTGGGTAGCTCACCTGGTAGAGCGTGCGCCCATATATAGTGGTTTACTTCTCGACGCAGTGGCTTTGATGAATGAGTTATGACGGCATGTGAAAAGGGAGAATAACTAGCAGAGTTTCAGATGCTGATATTGATGCATCCTTTTTTAATAGTTTGCAGGTGTTTTGCCGCTCTGTGTTTCTGTCTCACTCATCAGCTATTTGTATTATATTCGAGTTGACCACATTAAAAGCTGGCTGTAATGACTCAATTAAGATGATTCGCTAAAGCACCTGCACCCATGCTGCTCACAGAGTGAGTTATTGCTCAAAAGCACACAGATGGTAATAAGTACTGTAGCAGTGATGTGGGTACCAGGTGTGTCCCACAGAATATGGGTGTTCAGGGAAAGCCTGGGCAGTTTTAATGTCGCGTCAAGTCTCGCTTTTGTGACAAATGGGTGGCTAAGGCAACAAAAAAATAAAATCTATCCGTAGTCAGCTTTGATTCATGCCTGTCTTTGGATGACTGCCTGAAATCCCTCCCTCCCTCCCTCCCTCCTTCCCTCTGGCATTTCAGAGAGGCAGCTGGGTCTGGTTGTGAAGAGGTGCCCTTGTGTCCTCAGCCCGCTCTGCAGGGCCACAGGACACAAACACATGGTGGGCATGCAGGGTGCCAGGCAGAGCGCACAAAAGCAGCGCATTGTCAGCAAGCCATCCACTGTTGGCACTTTCACTCACAGGCTGATTATAAGCCCTTGAAATGACAAGGTGACATGGTTTGGGTCATATGTTCGGCGGTGTATTAATGTATATGGAATATGATATTAACACCAGAGTAGTCTCGCTTTGCCAGACCCTCCTCCAAAGGAGTGAAACATGCTCTGGTTTAATGGCATTTTCTTTAACCCAATCATGGGCGGCGCTAAGCTCCGCACAGAGCCGCTGCAAAATAGTTGTGCGAGAGAAAACTCAGATTGGACAGATAGTCTAGCTAGCTGTCTGGATTTACCCTGCAGAGATCTGAGGAGCAGTTAACCGTAGTGCTCACAAATCCACCGGAGTTTAAATTTACAAAGAAAGCAGTAAGGTAACGGACATCTGAACGAAAAGAGCGTGGTCCGGCGGAATTTTCGGGGGCACCGGAGCAATCCCGGAAGTGAAAGATCGATTAGACTTCAAGCATATCAATCCTTTTGGCTTTAATACGTCAAAGCGTTGTGGCTAATGTAGGAAACTGTGAACTGAGGTAGAAAGGACGACGACATGGTTCGTACAACTAAAATCAAATCGCGACACTTAGTTACACAACAGCTGGACATGGCCTCCCACAGTGAGAGGAGACAGCAGGCAGGTATATTCTTGCTGTGGGCGACGCTGTACCTCATTCGCCGCTTATCAGAAATGATTTTATAGTTATAATTGTTAAACCCATTTAATGACCCAGATGTCGTATTTCAAATGTACATTTGATTAATTATAAACAGCCATAAAACTGAGACATTTGGAATTTGGCTGAATGTCTCTCTCATGTTAATTCACAGCTTATCTCATTTTCTCTGCGAGCAGTTATTGCCTTGGTTACCAGCTGTCAAATGGAGCTTGAACCATCAGGCGGTGTTTGTGTTTTCTCGCATAAAGCTGAACTCTCAGCTCAAGTGGGCATGTGAGGCCCTCTATGCAAAACACAAAGCAGCTACATCCGTGCAGTCTGGTGTACATTCCAGTTTAGCTCCCAGATGTTTAAATATTTACACTCTTGTGTGGCATTTTAACCACACATTCAAGTGTACCTACCTTACATACAGTGAGCACTGGTGACCTAGTGTATTACATCATCTGCACATCTGCACTGACGTTTATGTCCGTGATGGGAAGCATACTGTGTGTGCATTCTTGTATCTTAAGACACGACGCTCCTCAATCACTGTCATTTCCGTGATGAAATAACTGCAGGAGGACAGGAAATGAAGCTTTCCTGGAGGGCACTGAGGCCGTGCTGGCCCAGAATGCACTGCAGTCCCAGGCACGTCAGTAGAGCATCGCAATGCTTCCCAAGACGGCTCTGTCAGGACAATGTTTCTGCAAATCTCTTCCAGCAAGAATATTGACTTGAGTCGACTGCAGCCGTTCCCCTTTGCTCCTGTGTCAATAACCCTTTGGATGATTTGCTACCGCCACATGCAAATATTATCCTTCAAAACATTGTGCCGCCGGATCTCTCAAAGGTTCTGCTCAACAGAGGGTGAACTTTATATCTGTTTTCACATATTACCAAATACATTAGTGGGGGAGCGGAGTATCACACCTTTTTAAAGAGTGTTGGATGGAGCAATGTTTTTTCTTCTCTCAGAGAGCCGATGTCTCACCCCTTGGTACTACTGGTATTTCAGAGGGAAATGGAGAGAAATGAGGTGGGTAGATACAGGCAGCTTTTAAAGAGACTGAGCCTGCCGCTGAGGGAGGTTTGTGTTGGAATGGCAATAAACAGATGGAGAGTGGGTGAAAGTAGGTATAAGGAAAGGGAGATGTATTCTGCCTTTACTTACTCTCTTGTGGTGCATACAATCAGTGATTTATTAAGGTAGATACAATACTTGAAGTAAACTATTTATGACCAAGTAAAACTACCACACAAAAAAAACAAAAGACTAAGTAAATGTGTGTGTGTGTGTTTGTGTGTTCGTGGGGTCCAAAAACTGGGAATACAGTATACTTGTGTGGTCCGGACAGCTTTGTGGGGCCAAAATGCTGGACCCCACAAGGTTAAAGGGCTGTTTGAGGGTTAAGACTTGGTTGTAGGATAAGGGTTAGAATTAGGTTAAGGTTAGGCATTTAGTTAGGATGGTTAGGGTAAGGGGCTAGGGAATGCATTATGTCAATGACGGGTCCCCACAAAGATAGTGAGATGTGTGTGGAAACATGGCCCACTTCTAAGTCACACACACAAACAGACGCCTCCCTGTAGATTTAACAATAAAGCAAAAGTCCATAAGAGCCCATTCCTCCAGGCCATGATATACTATACACAGATGTGCACTTTGGCTGGTGGTTTTATTGTGATCTATATATGTGTGTGAATGTGTCAGTTTGATGCGTGTTGCCCTTTGTTCAGCCCCTTTTTTTAACCACAGTTATATGCTGGGCCTCAATTAGAGTAAAATGTTCTTGACTGAGAGCCGTGGTGATATCATGACCTGTCTTCCAAGCGCTGCAGACACCTCGGTCAGATAGTTTAAAGCAGCACCTCTGAAGAACCTCCTGGGCCCTTGTCCACACTCTGGCCCTTTTTATAGTTGAACAAGACAAATGTGCATGTGTGTCCCCCTGTGGCTGGGGGTGGGTGAGTGGGTGCTTTTCAAAGAGATGTTAAGTGTGTGCGAATGTGGTGATTAAATGAAGGGCAGAAGAGAGGCAGGGGGCACGTGATTGTGTGCGTTTGTGGAAGTATAGCATTTTGATAAGTTTGTATGGTTAAGCTTTGAGGCAAGAATGAAGTCACGACTCGTACTCTCGTCTGCCACGCAAGGGTCGTCCACAGTTCAAGAAGGCAGAATGTTTTGCCTGTGTCACTAAAACCTCAAAAAGTCTAGTTGCTTGGAATGAATATCTGAATTTCAGTTTGAGCATCTGGATTGGTTTTCGTCACAGTCCTGATCATTTAGGATATTTTCTGCCTCTGGTTGAGTGGTTTTACGCTTTTGAGATCAATGGAAATTGCAAGACCCCTTTTTTTTAAAGACTGCTAACTAACAACATTGGCAATCATTTAATAATGTTCTTTTTTTAATATCTAAGGGTTCTGTTTAAATTTCAGTCCGCAGCTTACCTTACCTTCGTCCATCCCTGGCCTTGACTCAACACACACACTCACTTTTGTTTAGTCTCATCCCATTCCAAGTTATATTCCTCGCTTCTTTCTTTTGTCCGTCTGAAGAAGAGTGTGAGTGTGTGGTTGGCTCGCTGTCTGTATTGTTCAGCTCTTGTCTGAGCTCTCACTGTCTTGAACGCAACCTCAGCGGCTTTTCAAGTATGCAGCGGTTGTTCCAAAAAAACAAAACAAAAAGGAAAAAGGCCTGCAAGCCACTCGGCTGAGCGTGAATGTCAGCGGCTCCAAAGTTGAATGTCCTTTGTGGATGCATGGATATGTGTTTGTGTGAAATGTTGTGCACGTATTGAATGCATCTATCCTCCTACTTCCCCTATACAAGCACCTGTGTAGGGTTCTGTCCATACTGTAGGATGTGTGCATGCGTTCGTACGTGTGTGCACGTTTTTCTGGCAAGCTGTCGGCAAAGCAGCAGCGAAGCGGGCAGCAAGCGAAGGCTTGAATCCCGTCCACCCTTTTGAACCCACACTCCAACAACTACATCTCTCACCCTCTGCTTTCCATACATTTATCCAGTATGAAACCGCTCGCTCTCTCTCTGAGGTGGCACCGCAATTCACAGACAGGCGTATGGCTATCGCTGCCTTCTCTGCTGGCCAAAGACTTGAAGAAGATGTGTAACTTTAACAATTGGATCAGTTCTGCCTCGCTCTAGTTCCAGTGTCTGTGTTGCATCTAAATCAAGGCATATCTGATGTTTTGGATTTATTTTTCGCCACCTTGGTTTTGAGTCAAGGCCGAGACTGAAACATGCTAAAAACAAGAAGCGCGTTGTCTGCTGAAAGGTTGCGTGTGTGTTCCCTGTGATTTCAATGCATTGTTGGCTGTATGCATGCATGCATGTAGCATGACCTTCTTGATCTCACCCAGGGGCTGCTGGAGATCAGAGGATTATGTCTTTTGAGAGATTTACTGGTCATGCCAGGTAAAGTGTGTGTGTATGTGTGCGCTTATGCATGCTTATGTATGCATCTGGTGGAAATCTGGGACTGATTGTGTGTGTGTATAGGAGAATAATTGTATGATTTACATTCTTTGCGTTGTGTTTTTTTCCATGCCTGCTTGAGCCAAGACCGCAGTGGGAGGGGATGGAACGTCTGACATCAAAACAATGTATCTGCTACAATGTGTAGCAATACATCTCAACTCTCAGACCCTCTTTTCCCCTATCCTCACTGTCATTTTCACTTTCTGACTCCATCCCTATATCCTCGGTTCGTCCTCATCTCCTCTCCCTCTGGCTCTTTTGCTCTACACAAGCCCTCATTTGTTTGAAATCAGTTATGAGGACTATCAGGAATCTTAGTGAGTGGGGAGGCCATTCACAATACAGCCCGCAGTGTGCTCACTAGATGTGACATCCCTTAATGTTTACATGTCCTGCCTGTCATTCAATAGGCCTGCTTCTCCGCCAGAGAGGTTAATGACTTGCTGCTTTCTAATTGGTTCCACTACTGAGTTGGGTTGTCAGTAGGAGACTGGATGAACTTGGGTTGTGAACTTGGGGTGTGATGTTTCACTTATAAATACTCTATTGTTGTTCGGTAGCACTTGAACAGTGAACTCGCACATAAATGTCTGTGTCCTCATGGGAAGTACCTACTCAGCATGTGAAACAGTGGCTCTGGAGGAGCTTTGTCATGTCTTTTGATAATAGCCTGCAATACAAACTGAAGGTGTGACGTTTGAAAGATATGGGAATGTCTGAATGCCCTGCCAGGGAGGGACTAACGAAAATATGCTATTGGTTGCATTATGGGAAATGTAGGATGCCATGTTTTTGGATCTTGACCCGGACTAGTAGCCTAGAAATTTGCAGCCAGGGGGGTCTAGCAACTCTCCATTGGCTTGCGAGCTGGAAAAGCCAAACTCCAGCCGGGCCAATCACATCGTGTATTGAGTTGGTGGGCGGGCTTAACATAATGACGGCAGAGTTATGACGGTCACGCGTGAATTCCCTGCTACTTCAAAACAAAGACGATGGCTGCAGCTGGTCTTTGGAATCGGCTTTGGCCGCGACTCTGGAGACTTGGAGTTAAGCTTTTCTTTGAGAAAAGAACAAAGAACGGCACTGAAGTCATTCTTAAAAAAGGGAGATGTGTTCGGAGTTTTGCCGACCGGATACATTTAATCTTTCAACTAGCGTTGCTCTGGTTGGTTGTAGCGCTATCCTATTGCGTGCAGAGGGAATTTGAAAGACAACCGTTTATCCCGCCCCTCGGATTGAGCCCTGCCAATGGTGAGTTCCCAGACCCAACATCTTGATGTGGGTCTGGCTTGTCAGGCTACCGGACTAGGGCATAAAAATCAGAATATTAACTTAGATTTTGACCTTTTTATCTGTCTGACTTGTGAGTCCCCTTAACTGTGCAGAAGTGCAACACCAAATCACTGGAGTACTTCTTTAACCAATTAGTTAATTGACAGAAAATTCATCTCACAAATTTGATGATTGATCAGTTTTTTTGTTCTTGTGACGTTTTGGTTTTGGACTGTTGGTCGGACAAAACAAGTGAATTGAAGATTCAGCTTCACCTTCAGCTTTTATTTTTAAAACAAAAAATTCAAAAAAGTATATCCATCGATATCTGATGGTAAAAATAAGTTGTTGTAGCCATAAGCTAAATAACCATTTGGTAACTGAAATTAAAGTTATGTTGAAGACGCATTTATTTTTTTCTTACTGATATTTGTGGATTTAATGCCTTTTTTATTCTATAGCGAAAGTGGAGTGATGGCAGAGATGGTGAATGGTCCTTGGTCGGATGTGAACTGGGAATGTTGTGGTTCATGGTTGCCCACCAGGGCACCCAGCAAATCTTTTTATAAATACTTTCCATTCATTGGGTGGAAAAAATCTTCTTAATAACATGAATGCAAAGATGCTTTAAGGTAACATTTGCTCTGTTTAAGTTCTTCAGTACCTGTGGCAATATAAGAATTTGCTAGCTGTATATAATGTTACCTAACCCCCCTTATTCTTTACTTCACTCTTAGTCTATATCGATGACGTTTCATTTCCGGGATTGCTCCGTTGCCGCTCGAAATTCCACAGGATGTCCCTAATTTTCGTCCGGATGTCCGTTACCTTCTGCTACCTTCTGTGTTGGAATTTTAAACTCTGGTGGATTTCTGAGGACTATGGTTAACTGCTCCTCAGATCTCTGCAGGGTAAATCCAGACAGCTAGCTAGACTATCTGTCCAATCTGAGTTTTCTGTCGCAGGACTAAAACAACCTTTGAACGTACACATGTTTAAAGAAATGCCAATAAACCAGAACACGTTTTTCTCTCATTCCGGAATGCTGTGTGGACTAGTCAGACCCTAACTTCCGCAGCGCTGTGGAGGAAGGTCTGGCAATGCGAGACTACTTCGCACTTAGTATGTACTCATCTTTCTTCCCACTTCCTCCAGGTTCGTCACACGCTTCATCGAGCTCGACGGCCTCACCTGCCTCCTCAACTTCCTGCGCAGCATGGACTACGAGACGTCGGAGAGCCGCGTCCACACCTCCGTCATCGGCTGCATCAAGGCCCTGATGAACAACTCCCAGGGCCGCGCGCACGTCCTGGCTCACCCACAGAGCATCAACACCATCTCACAGAGCCTGCGGACGGAGAACATCAAGACCAAAGTGGCGGTGCTGGAGATTCTCGGGGCGGTGTGCCTGGTGCCCGACGGACACAAGAAGGTGCTGCAGGCCATGGCACACTACCAGAAATACGCTGCGGAGAGGACACGCTTTCAGGTGAGGGAAACTGAAGTGATCTGTATCAAAAGGAGCAAACAGCTGGAACGTTACTTGAGTACTTCAAGCAGGGTCTTAGCTGTAATTTCAGAAGTGAGGGGGACGGATTGTTCAGGATGGTGATTTTCATTGAAAAAGCTTCTCTCAGTTGTCTCTCCAATTCACAGATTCCAACTAGCCTACATTTCATTTATAATGTATGGAAACACTGACATTTTCATAGACCGTTCCATACTGTTTTACTACTGCATCTCGCCCAATGGGAGACCTGCTTACATTTAACTAGTGTAGAGGGGGTCCGGGGGAAATTTGAAATTTTTGGGCATAATAGCCCACATTTGGTGGCATCTGGCAAATTCTAATGCCACTATTCCATCATATGCACCTTAATTATTGCATATTTAAATGCGTTTTCCTCCCTATATTTTTGTATATACGTTATGTATTTTATTATTGCCTATATCTACATGAGTCTTATCAATCAACTGACACAACCTGAGTAATGTGCATGTCGCCTACTTATGGTGTGTTCAAATCAACTCAGACGTGTTGTAAGTGTGGGGGACAGAGGGCACCATCATGTAATGTGCGGAGGGGCACATTACATGACTCCAAGTCTCATGGTACAAACATACTTACTGTTGGGGGGCCTTTGCTGGAGACACGGAGCAAACAGACATTATTGGAAAGAGCAGACAAAATATTTCATAGTCATGCTGAAATAAATCAAGCCGTGGTCATTTTGATAAGTTGGAGACTCGTGCTGCAGCACCTCAGCCTGTTAAGTCAACACTCTGGCCATCTTAAAGGCAGGTGAGGACATCCAGAGTTATGGAGGTCAGGGTATGCGTAGTGCTTTAGTGACTTGCAGGACTGAGTCAACAAGCCACGTCCACGCATCCGCCGGGGAGGGGGGGGGCGCTATGCTAAATCATGCCTCCTCAGGCTAAGCTAACACCACAGGAGCTGGGTGACTCCGAACTTATGAGGCCTTTCTAATGTTGAGTTATGATGATTAAGCTGCAAAAGTATGTCGGGGTCAGTGGTGGAATGTAACTAAGAACATTAACTCAAGTACTGTGCTTAAGTACAAATTTGAGGTACTTGTACTTTACTTGAGTCGTTTCTTTTCATGCCACAGTTTCTACTTCTACTAGAGAAATATTACACTTTTTACTCTGCTACATTAATCTGACATCTTTAGTTTTTAGTTACTTTACAAATGCATGCATATAAAATATGATGTTTTATTCTAAAATAAACTACCCAACAATATATAGGACAGCTGAAATGATTAGACGATTAAACACACAACTATTTTGAGGATTTTTCTGCATTGAGTACTTTTAATACTTATAAGTACATTTTTGATCATACTTACATACTTTTACTTAAGTAACATTTTCAATGCAGGACTTTCAATTAGGAGTATTTTGTGTGGTATTAGTACTTTTACTTAAAGTAAAGGATCTGAATACTTCTTCCACCACTAGTCGGGGGTCAGTGTCAGAGTGGGAACAAAGGCAGTGGGAAGTAGACCTGGGCAATAAATCGATATTATATCGATATCGTGATATGAGACTAGATATCGTCTTAGATTTTGGATGTCGTAATATGGCATAAGTGTTGTCTTTTCCTGGTTTTAAAGGCTGCATTACAGTAAAGTGATGTCCTTTTCTGAACTTACCAGACTGTTCTAGCTGTTCTATTATTTAACTTTACCCCACTTAGTCATTAGGTCAACATTTACTGATGATTATATATCAAAAATATCATTGTGTAAATATTTTGTGAAAGCACCAGTAGTCAACACTACAATATCGTTGCGGTATCGATATCGAGGTATTTGGTCAAAAATATCGTGATATTTGATTTTCTCCATATCGCCCAGCCTTAGTGGGAAGTGAGACCAGCGACCCTGTGTCACCTGGTTCTCTTCATTGTTACTGTTAGAACAACTCATAAACATGTCAGGTACATATTCTTTTATGTCTGACCCCATCTTAAGATTTATTTATTTGATTAGGCCAATGCACATTAATCAACATTTCTGTAAATGCGCCAGTGTTAGCCAGGTGGCTAATTTTCAACTGTAGTCCTAGTTACCTAGCATGCATGTCTTTATGGTGGGAGGAAACCGTAGCACCTGGAGGGTTCCACACAGAAAGGCCCTACCCGGACCAGGGATCGAACTCTGCAGTGCCAACTTGCTGTGAGGCAGAAGTGCTAACCACGGCCCTGCCCTGATGATTTCAGCCCTGAAATATATTGTAGATCAAACATACTTGCTGACTAACTCTCCCATCTTTCCTGACCATGTAGACGCTGCTGAATGAACTGGACAAGAGTACAGGCCGCTACAGAGACGAGGTCAACTTAAAGACGGCCATCATGTCCTTCATCAACGCTGTGCTCAACGCTGGAGCTGGGGAGGTCAGCAATAACACCCATATGCCTTTTAGGTTGCACCCTATCAAATACGGGAAAACCTTCATTGAATATTAACACAAATCTGTTGCTAGACACAGTTGAAAAGCTTCAGTTGGCTTGAAGTCAAAATGTATGTGTGAACCTAAAGGTTCAACATTTTGGAAAAAAACACTTATTTGCTTTCTGGCCGACAGTTAGATAAGAAGATAAATATGAAGCTACACCGAGCTACCGGTTAGCTTAGCATAAAGACTTGGAAAAAGAGGGGAATTAGATGGCCTGGCTGTGTTCAACGGTTATAAACTCCGCCTACCACTAATTAACACAGATTTATGTATTTTGAGAATATCTTCGTTAATCACATACTTCCTCCAGTATTTTCACAAGTACTAAATTAAATCCAGGCACATGCTAGATATGTACGTATGTATTATCTGATGTCCCATTATTACCATTTGTGGAGTCGTAGCAATTTTGTCGTCAATTTTTTTGTCTTGTTCTTTTATTTGTAGGACAACCTTGAGTTCCGCCTCCACCTAAGGTACGAGTTCCTGATGTTGGGCATCCAGCCGGTCATCGACAAGCTCAGAGAGCACGAGAACGCCACTCTGGACAGGTGAGAGTGAGACCCACCCAATAAATGAGCATCCTATTCAGTCACCGCCCCAGTGAAGTGAAGAGCAGCAAAGAAAGTGTTTTGTTGAGAGTGACTGTACTTCCTTTTTGATTGAGGGGGGGTGCAATCAATACACTCAGACTGTTGTTCCTCCCTGTCCAGGCATTTGGACTTCTTTGAGATGGTGCGGAATGAGGATGACTCTGAGTTGGCCAAAAGATTTGATACGGTGAGCAACGTAGAATGGCTCTTAGACAACGGTCTGTTTTTCTTGTCTTAGCGCTTTTGTTGTGTGGCTCAAATGAAGGCAAAGGCAAGTCAGAGCAATGGTCAGACTTGATAGTAATTTAAGACCGGCTCTTTTATTTTTGATAGACCCACGTAGATACTAAGAGTGCCGGTGCCATGTTTGAGCTGGTCAAGAAGAAGCTGAGCCACACAGACGCCTACCCCAACCTCCTCTCCATCCTCCAGCACTGCCTGCAGATGCCCTGTGAGTAGCTACATACCAAGGAGTTTTGTTGATAAGGCTCAGTAGTAAGTCAATTATTTACAGACAATACCATCAACACTGTATCAAAATGAATACATTGATGCTGCATACAGGCTTTTTGTTTTGATGTATAGGTCTAGAAAAAAACGTAATCATTTACATACATCCTATCTGGAGTGTACTTAACATTAGGGGTGATTCTTTTTAAATCGCATGTACTGTATTGTGATTTTTTTTTTTGCGACGATTTTTTAAAATAAATTATTTTCCCTAGAATCGATCATTGTTATTTATTCTTTTTACCAATGATTCACCTAAATATTTTCTGTTTATCCGGTACCGCTGACGGCGGCTATCGCCATCATATCCACCTTCAGCCAAACAGACCGAAAGCAGAAAATGCAGAAAATACATGTAAAATCGCAATACTCAATACTATCGAATCGCAATACTTCTAGAGTTGCAATAAATGAAAATCGCAGTACAAATGGAATTGGCACCCACGCATCGTGAAAGAATTGAAATTGGGACCAAAGCATATCGTCCCAGCCCTAGTTAACACCATAGGCCAACATTTTGTATTGGTACCAATATACTGGGATTACAGTATCGTACTATCTCTGTCTGTGACTCCTCACCCAGATAAACGGGGCGGTGGTAGCCTGCAGCACTGGCAGCTCTTAGACAGGATCCTCCAGCAGCTAGTCCTACAGGACGACAAGGGAGAGGACCCCGACAGCGCCCCTCTGGACAACTTCAATGTTAAGAACATCATTCGCATGTAAGTGTAATCTCATCATCCGCAATCAAAGCAGACGCGCCTCCGCCACAACCTCTGCCCATTGACAGCCGTGTGACAACAGTATATTTCCTATTTGTTTGCACATGAATGTGTAAAGATGTCAGGAAAAATGTCTATAGCAAATGTTTATTCACTGTCATAGGATGTTGCTGTACGTGGTGATCCAGGCCAAACACTGTACTGTAGTTCATAACATTATAAGAGAGAGTTACTGTAAGTGCACTGTATTTTCGATAAGTGCTCTATACCTTTTTAAAAACACACTCACACACTCTCATTTCTGGAACATCCTAGTGGTTTATGCATCCAATCAGCATCCCTTCTAACTCAAGTCTGATATCAACACGATGCACTCTTATGTCGAATGTTTGAGACATTGCTAAAAGGCAGAGAAGCACTGGAGTTATGCATCAGAGCTTTGGCGTAAGGAGGATGCATTTACAGTAAACCAGTATTCACTTGCATAATAAGACCTGTTTCCAACACTCTTGGCCCAGCTATTATGCCAGTGATGGGAGTGGAAAATGGGATTGCACAGGATGGTGAGGTGAAGTGAAGCTGGCAGCAGGGGGCCGTGGGTAGAATCGGAGGAAGCCATGCTCCAAGCGTGAATTGGCATGAAAGTGGAAGCTGGAGATCAAAAGGAAATTGCTTTAATCGCATTAAGCTGGCAGGCCGGCCAAGTCAGCCGTGTTTAGGTGCGGCCAAGCAGTCACTTGGCTTCATGTGGAAGACAACAGGGAGGAATAATCATTTTCAAGGGAAAACCAAGCATTATGACTTGGAAGTAGATGTTTTCTGTATGTCATCATGGGCACAGTCTACACTGTCGCTCAGAGAGATTCGTTTCCAAATGATCATCGACATCTGCTGGGTTTTTGTGGTCTGGGTTTCACTGGCATTTGAAACCACTCTCTACTTGTGTTCAGGAGCCAAAGACCACAGTGTGTGTGTGAGTGTAGGTAGTGTGAAAAGATGGCATTCCGGTCTTCGTCCATACAATACATTTGGTGTGCGTTTCTCCCACCAGTTAACTTCAGTTTCTCTCTCAGACGTGCTGTCATTCTTTTCTTTCACCGTCTTTCTTCCACTCTCCACTTAACTGTTATTTCTAAAGCAAGCTTCAGATCAGTGATGGATGTGTTTAGTCTGAGCGGTGAAAGCACCATAAAACATGTAGCGTGGTAAACCTTGGCCCCTGCTCGCTCTTAGTTTGTCCACTAATTCAGTCACTACTGTTTGTGCAATCAGCTCACGTGAGCGTAATTCTTTCCAGTAGCGCACAGAAAGCAAACTTGCACGCGGCACCTTAAGCCCGGACGTACATACACGACCCATCACAGCGGTCGAAACCTAGCCCTCACTTTTACATTACTGCCAAAGTCTTGTTGTGTTTTCATAAGCTCTAGAGTAAATTATGCCTGGAAAAAGATTAGCCTAAACTGAGATTCCCTCGTTGTTTTGGCTGCGTGCCGGAGGCCCCAACGGTTAACGGGCTTGAAAACGTACAGTGTGTCTCGTGCCGCGGCCGCTCAGAGGGGGACGTTAACAACTGTTAAAACAACTGGGAGACAAAGTCATTCATCATGTGCGGTCACCATGACGACGGCTCTGACTACTCACGCGTGTGCCTGACCCAAAATTAGCACTCTTGTACAAATCACATTTTTCCACAGCTATGTAAAGGTATTTATTTGACCAGTGAACAATAAAGTGATCCTTTTTGTTTTATTGAGTTCGATCCATGGAGCGTTGCTTGAGCTGCAATTAAAGCAGTACTGACTCTGCAATCAAGTTCAGACTGTGTTCACTAACACAAGCATTTAGAAGACCTCGAACTGATTAATGACCAATTTGCTTTTAAATTTGCCTTGTGGATTTCCTCGTGTGAATTGATTACAAGCGTTTGAAGTGTGAATTGTTACCGCAGTGGAGTTACTTTATCCTTGTTGGCAGTCTCACCTCAGCAGTTCCCTCTCTCATGCTCCTTTTCGTTTTACTGTTTCTTTTATACTCTGTGCTCTAAGACACTGAAACACGTCTGTTCTCTCAACTCTAGCCAAGGCTTCAACCGAGGCTCAAGGTTTCACTTTCAAATCTTTCTTCAGCTAAATCAATTTCTCAAAACACTCCATCTCCATTGATAATCTTTACATTTCTCTTTCATGAAGTTTTAACATGTGGCCTCCCTTTTTTTTCTTTTATAACTCACTTGCATGTGCAGTCTCACTGATTGCCTCATGATCAGGAACACTCACTTCTCACATCAGCTGATCTCCCACTCATATCAGAACATCACGGTAACGCTGTTTAACTTCGAGCCTCAAGCTGAACCAAATGGCAAAATGTAGAACTTGAATATAATTGATTTCAGCCCTGCAGGATTTATTTTAGCACTAATGTTGTGCTTCGCAGCTTACACGAGCAAACCGCATCAACCCAGTCAATGCTGGTAGTGAATCTGGATGCCTCTCACTAAAAGGAAGTCAAGAATTATTGTCAAGTGATCAGTGGATTTCCAATCCAATTGTTGAATTTCCTCGAAATGTTCTGCCTTGACTTGGTTGGACTGCGGTTGACCCCTACATGCAAGCATTTTTTGTGCAAGGCTGTGTTCAGTTTATCTTTGGGTCTGTGCTTATGTTTGTGTGCGTGCTTCACAGGTTGGTCAATGAGAATGAGGTGAAACAGTGGCGAGACCAGGCAGAGAAGTTCAGGAAAGGTAAGACTTGTTTGACACACTGCACTCTGCAGGTTGGGAAAGGAAATGCATCATGCAATTTCTTTGCTCCACAAATCTGTTTTTTTTCTTCTTCTTTTTTTTTTTAAATAGATCTGCCTGCAAATCACTATCTGCTTCTCTGTATGTGCCTCTTCCTGTTTGCATTTTATTAAAAAAAATCTACTTCATATGAACACATTCTGCCCCATTGCGTCTTTTTTAGATCATGTGGAGCTGCTAGGTAAACTAGAGCGGAAAGAGCGGGAGTGTGATACCAAGACCCAGGAAAAGGAGGACATGATGAAGACTTTGAACAAGATGAAGGACAAACTCCAGCGTGAGGGAGTGGAGCTGCGCTCAGCCAGGGAACAAGTCCTAGACCTGTCCACACGCATCAACGACATATCTGTGAGCAGTGCTGCTTTTTATACTAGGTTACAATATGAATTACAGCCTGCATGAATCTGGGCTGCTCTGTAATCATATATCTTATTAATGGACACATTTTCCAAGCTAGAGGAACAATCACCCCAATGAACAATGTTACAAAATGCTTTAGAATTTAGGGGAAATATTTGTTTGCCTCTCACTGCAAATTAGACGAGGTCAATATGAACTTTATCTCACTGCATCCACTACGGAGATTGGTTGTGTCAAACACTAGCGCAAGGAGGAAACGGTCAATGTTGCCTTCCAACCACTCCACAGCTGTTATATTTACTCATTGCGTGCGAGGGTTCTATTTAAATTTCAGTCCGCAGATCAACTTACATTACCTTCATCCATCCCTGGCCTTGTTTAGTCTCATCACATTCATATTCCGCACTTCTTTCTTTTGTCCGTTTGAAGAAGTGTGTGTGTGTGCGTGTGTGGTGTGTGTGTGTGTGTATTCAATTTCATAGCATTAGATTTCTTTTCTTTTTTTTTTATAAAAGAACGTTGAAAAAAAATGACAAATGTCAGGAAAAGCTTCAAAAGCTTGGGGAAAATAACATAAAAACATCAAAAGGTGTAGAAAAAACAAAAGTTTTGAAAAAGGCGTCCAAAATGTTGAGAAAAAAAAGTTTACATTTTGACCCAGAAAAACAAAAAGTTGCATGGTCAACGGGAAGACAACACAAGGGCTAGACACGCAGAGGAATCGAAAGTTTAAAAAAAAAAAAAGAATTGCTCAGACAAATTTTTTCCTAACACTAAAACAATAAACGGCAACAATATCACAAGACAAGATCACAAGACAAAAACACAAGAATGTCACAAGCAGCAAAAAAAAAATTATGTGGTAGTGCAGAAAGATGTGCAAAAATGCAACAGCAGCAACTTCAGAGTCCAGAGGTTTTTTTTTTGGGGGGGGGGGGAGAGAGTTAAGTTTCCTGACAGCCGTGTGTGTGTGTGTGTGTGTGTGTGTGTGTCAAATAGGGGTGGAACGGTACACAGAAGTCACGGTTCGGTTCATACCTCGGTTCAGACATTACGGTTCGGTTCGGTAGCCTACAATGGAGGGAAAAGCAAAACAAAAATGCAGAAGGCAATTTTTTTTTTTATTGTGCACGTGTCGGCTGTACCACCTAGTGTCATCCAGTCTCTCCCCTGAGCTAGCTGTAACAGCTTGAAGTGTATAAAGTAAGATGTAAACAGTAAACAATAAGTAGGCTACCCTGCATCATCTCCAGACTCCATCTGGAACTTGTAAACAAAATAAGAGAATCAGCTAGTAGTGTGATATGGGAGACAAGCGCTGCTCTCATATGTGAATGCACAGGGCAGGGGTGTTAAAAGAGCAGCTTCGGTTAGCAGTTGACGAGTTTTGGTGTTAGCTTCACACGCTAATGGCAGAGTTAACAGCTAATAGCGGAGCTAACGGCGGAGCTAACAGCTAATAGCGGCGCTAAGAACTAACGGCGGAGCTAACGGATAATACCGGAGCAAACGGCGAAGAAAACGGGCCTGGAGGCCATTTGTGGTCGAGGCGAGAAGGGATACAGCTACGTCCGTGCTTGGTTGTATATGGAAGGGACTAGTTTGCTTCGTGTGGACTCACTGGACCGACTCGACTCGACGTGTAGGCGGAGCTCGGGAGCTTCAGAGCTAAGGCGGGGCTACAGATTAGGTGTCCCTAAAGAACCGCGTGTCTAACCGTAGCCTAGTTCCACATTACATTAATTAATTTGCAAGCAAGTTTTATTTATTTTTATACCGCGTATTCTCCATGTAAATTCATGAACCGAACCGAGACGCCCGTACAGTTTCGGTTCAATACGAATACATGTAGCCTACCGTTCCACCCCTAGTGTTAAAGGTAGCAAGAGAAAACGAGACACTGGCTGCGTTGGCATAGTGACATATTGCATACTACATATGCAATCAGTATGTAGTGCATACTGTCTACTGAATTAATGATTACGTATGCCATTACCAGCAGACTGTACACACTGAAGTTTACGCAAGCTTCTTCTCTGATCATGACTGTATCGATCGCAACGTTAGCGGTCCAAGCTACTATTGAAAATAGTTTATTACAAGTAGCCTAATTCAACATTACCCCTTCCACTAAATTTTTTATATTTTCCAGATGATAATAATAAAATTATTAAATATTTTAGTTAAATATATGTATTTTTACAGTACACTACAAGAGTGAGCTCCTGCTTTTTTCTTAAACTCGCCATCATTTGTAATTATTTTATCCAATGGTTAATTATTTAAACTGTCTACCGTGCAGCCCGCCATTGGACAATTCTTGCTAATCTAGTATATAAATTATCTGGACATTTATCACATAGGCTACACAAAATCCACATGCTATGCAGTTGAAACGCACTACATACTCACTTTTACATCATACTTACTGATTTCGAACACAGCCACTGTAGCTTAATTAGCTTAGCTTATGTTTAATTGGAGCTAATTACTAATCACGCAGCATCTCAGAAGTCCTGTTGTCTGTATGAAGTTGCTATCACTGCATTGCTTTTTATATGTATTGTTATGTATTGATTGCTTGCTAACAAGATACAACATTTTAAGTAAGACCATTTTTGGAGTTGTTAAAAGGCCTGTTTTTTCTCATTTTGTGAAAGCTAGTGGTTCCCTGCTTCAGTCTATGCTAAGCAAATTGTTGTGGAGTCAAACGCACAGTTTAAATGTATAACTATCTTCATATCTATCTCCCATAAGGAAGCAAACAAGCATATTATCAAAAATGTCAGAGCATTGTTGTCATTTGCCTCTGTTTTAGGCTTGACATTATTATTTAAAAAAAAAACTCTCTAACAAGCTGTTTTTTGGGAGTTTTTTTTTGTGATGGCGTCTAGCTTTTAAGTATGAATGCACTTCCGCTAAATCTATGTAATGTGTTAATAAATCAAAACGTATCTTTTCGTCTCCCTACCAATAGGGCGTCGGTGTGTCTTTCCCCCCTCCCCCTCCTCCGCCTGGCGGCCCCATGGCTCCTCCTCCACCCCCTATGATGGCTGGCTTTCCTCCACCTCCTCCTCCGCTACCATTCAGCTGCCCACCTCCTCCACCACCTCCCCCACCACCTGGAGCACCACCTCCTCCTCCAGGAGCCCCTCCCATTTTTGGAGCCCCGCCTCCTCCTATTCCCTCTTCATTCAACTCAGCGAGCACCATGCGCTCCAAGTCCATCCCTCAGCCTTCTCATCCCCTGAAGTCCTTCAACTGGGCCAAGCTGGGAGAGGTAAGAGAACAATGAGAACTACGGGTGAGGGGGAAAAAAAATTAAAAATCGTATGTATCGTGATTTGTTTTTGAGACTATTCATTTCCCTAGAATACAATTTTTTTTTACCAATGATTCACCTAAATATTTTCTGTTTAAACGGTACCGCTGACGGCGAATACATCATATCCGTATTCTGACTGAAAGCAGAAAATGCAGAAATGACATGTTATGTACTTCTTTACAAATGAAATACATGTCAGATTGACTGGCTGACATGTGATGCACGTTCTTCTTAGAAAACAATTAGTTTTTAGAATTGTCAAATGACATATTGTCTTTAGAAGTGTATTATTCAACTTTTGTTTTGGTTAAAATGGAAAAGAAAATCGCAATACTCAATACTATGGAATCGCAATACTTCTAGAATCGCAATAAATTAAAATTAAGAGATTTTCCAATAACTGGTTTATGCACCGATCCGATATCACGTAATTTATCCCAGAAGAAAATCTACTTAAAGGTGTTTGTTTATGTTCTTTTTCCGTTATGACTGACTGTCAAACTGGATAATAACAGAAAGTTCTATGGCGTTCATTGTTTGTGTTTATGTTTCACAAAAGGTTGAACCTGAGCCAGGCCGTACAGCAAAGATAGAAGTAATATCACATCCATACAGGGATAGTAGTATACAGCTGTAAAACATAATAAAATATATGATACACTGGTATCGGCCAATACGCAAGTTCAGGTATCGGAATCAGTATCGGGAAGCAAAAGGTATCCAACCATCTCTAATGAAAATCGCAATACAAATCGAATCGGCAACCATGTATCGCAAAGAATCACATCGGGACCAAAGCATATCGTCCCAGCCCGAATGAGAACATCTGCTTTGGCAAACCGATGTTGCGTGCAAGTAGTGAAACTTTAATTTAAATGAAAAGGAAAGTCTCATTTTGTAACCAACCATATTCATGAAAGCCATGATTCCATTACCTTGGAGTTTTACAGCAGAGCATTATGGCCCTAGAGATCTTATGCACGGTTATTCTGCAGAATAAAGATATGGTCAAATTCCAAGCGTCTGTTCATCCCTGATTTCAAGTATTGAGCAAGTAAGGCAGAGCAACATTTAGAAGTAGTACCTTCAATGCTAATCAGTATTTGATTATGAATCCCTTACTGTATGTCCCTTTACCAATTTCAGAATGTGATCAATGGCACCATATGGAGTGACATCGATGACCTGAGAGCTTTCAAGATTCTTGACCTCAAGGACATAGAGAAGATGTTTTCCGCCTATCAGAGACAACAGGTTTGGATTTGTTAGCAAGTGGATTACAGTATTCTGGAATGCAGTTTTTTTAATTGCAGTTCAGTGAGTGTATGTTAGTTTTGGCGAGCATTTACAGATAGACCAAGAAATCAATGTTATGCCTTTCTTTTTCTTTTTTTAATAACCGTTGCATTTGAAGTTCAAATATTGCCTTGATTGTTTAACGTGTGTGTGTGATGGGCTGTGGGATGGGATGTTGTATAAGAGGACTCTTGAGAGTGCCAAGGGTCCAGCCTCCAGGCTAACACGAGCAGCTGTTCACTGCTGAATGCCTTATTGTAGAAATGCCACCGTGCTCAAGCTTTGCCCTAGTATCTGCAGAGCATTTTAGTGTGAGAACTGGGGAACTGACTGGGTCTTCACGGGCTCATGGATCAGGGCAACGGGGAGGAAACACCACGGAAGTCACGAGGAGTCACGAAGCAATCACTTAAATAAATAAAGCAATTGACGAAAGCATGTTGAACCAGGGGACTAACTAATAGGATAATTGCAGTATGCATGCCTTTGGGGTTATACCATGAAGTACATAGCAATTACCTCCCTCTATGCTACAAACTAATTACACACCACTTGTCATGTGGTAATATTGTGTGCATAAATTGATATATTTTACTGCGTCAAATGGGTTTAAGTGGAATGTCAATAAGCCCTAATGAGTTCCTACTAATCAAAGTATAAATCAAGGTCTTAAAGGCTCAATGGAAGAGTCTCTATAGAGGCATTACCATTGTTGAATTCCTTTCACAAGGTATTTTACTGCCATGCTTAAAAGCCCTCTGACATCTATAAGCACAACTTCTCTTTCCAGGCTTTTATTAAAGAGTAATGGGTCATTTGAGGCTTTTGCTGACAGTGATTTACTGTGTGTATTTATTTATACAGAGCAGGTTTTTATTGGCACAGTCCAACGGTTAAATGGCGATCTCTATGGATATGGCCAAATAAAAAACCCAATATCTTCCCAGCTTTGACAACTCGGTTCCATTTGGCAAGAGCCCGATTCAATTCAACTGGACAATATTGCAATGTTTATACATGGCATAATTGCTTTTTTAAGCTTGTCATTGGTCTTTCTTTTTAAAAAGGACTTTTGTTGACATTCCCCCTCTGTAGGATAAGTTACCACACTCATTTTTCATGTTCTTGTTTTTCCATGTCAAGACAGATGTAGATGCAATCAAAAGAATACATTATAACAATCGTGACCTCCTTTTTAAGTATACAGAAACCAAAATTGAGCATAGTTTAAAAGCTTTTTTGTTTACCTATTCAGAGATATTTCAGATGTTCAATATGGATTTCATGAGCCCCTGAAGACTTGGACACTAGATTATTATTGGGTTTTTTTCTCAAAGAAGACTCCCCAGCTTCAGCTTGTAGTGTGCATAGTTGTAGTTCTTTGCTCTAGCCACCACTTTCTTTCCGCTTGAAGTGCTAATCTTTGCATGTGTTTTCAATTTTTTTTGTGTCTCTGCACTCTCCGACTGCCTGACAGGACCTGCTCACTAACCAATCCTTCAAACAGGTGAGTTACAAGCCTTCCAGCATCTTTATCTCATGGTTACCTTCATTCACTGCTCTATCACCTTCTCCTCTGCTATGCAGCAGACAGCCAGAGAGGCCCGTTACTTGTATAATGAATGTGTTATTGTGTGACTTGTCTTTGGTGTGTAGTAGGATGTGTACACAGTGCTAAGTGCTGAAGATTCTTGGGATAGTGTGAAAGCTGATTTTATCAATACATTTGTATTAACAATAGGTCAGACGACTTGGCTCATTCTCTCTCATAATGTCACTCTGAAACCCACGGTACACTACCTGCCCAACACCAAATGGCAGACACAAAGTCAGTGACTAGCTGGTGAGCATAGTGGAGCATTTAGCAGCTAAAGAGTCAGATATTTCACTCAGGAGATGGTGGAGGCCTAACACAGAGCTCAAAGGAGAGTGCACACAGGACTCAATTTGTCATGTCACCAAAAAACATGACTCCAAGGTGATAATACTGTATGTCAATGTTGAATTTATTTTTTGTGCTGACCTCAAGTGGTAAAAATATCAATGACTGTAGGTTTGAAGACATTATTTCCACCACTGACTGAAATAGCAAATTGCAAATATAAGAAGGTGCATACAGTACGTGGTTGGCTGTAGACTTGGACAGTTTCCCTTGGTGGAGGGTCAACAAAACAAAATGCAGCATTCATTTTTATCATCATTGCCTTATTTTCCATTTTAATCTCCATTTTCGTCTTAGTTTTTCGTGTGTGTTACCAATTATTACCATCATTATCTGTCATTGCCTTAATTGTCATAATTCATCATCATGAACTTAGCCTGCATTGAAATGCATCCACTAGCATGCAAAACCTCAACAACCACGTTGCCTTGCACAAGAGAAAGAAACCAGTAGACCCCATTTTGATCACGCCACTTAATAACTGCTATAAAAGATGAAGGGGCTAGTCTCCAGTTACATGGGTTGAGTGCACATTCTATACACAAGTTGGCGAAAATTCCTTTAGCGCGTGGAGAGAGAGGGCTTTGGGAGTTGTCCCTCTAACCCAGTGCCAACCTCAGTCTGTTGCCAGGCACCGTGGGTCAACGGCGGCATGGAAAACCGACATTTTCTTTACAAGCCGCGTCTGTTTTACATACGTCATAGCCAGCAACCTCAAAAAGGACGTTCTCTGGCAAGCAGAAAACCGGCTCGGACCATAAATAGAATGTGTTTAACATGCAGCCCCTACCGGTTTTCTCAGACATGTATTCTTTCTCCTTGTGGAATTTTAATACTACATTTGTGTGAAGCTTACAGAAATATGTGACTAGCCCAAACTAAGGTTTATAGCCCTGCCTGCATTGTGTTCGCAGTGGTGACTCACCAAATGAAATCTCCACTCACAGGACCTGTTTTATTGTTTTTGCTTATTTAGGTCTTCTTTTTTTTTTCTTCTTCTCCTTTTGAATATTTTTTCATACACCTTCCACAATTCCGTCTAGGGTTTATCATTTTTAATGAGACGTGTATTATGGCCTCTGAGAACTGATGCATTCACAGTCAGTGACTGCAAAAGCAGGTCACGGAACTTGACCTGGGGCCAACTAAAGTATTTGGCTGGAGTTTAATTTATTCTTTTATTCTGTGCTTGATATTGGCAGTGATCAAACTGCAATTTTTTTTTCGTACTTTAATGTCTGCACCAAATGAATGCATTGTTAAATGCTTAGAAAGGGTCATGTCCTCGCTCAACAAGATAAAGATGGCAAACAGATGTGAGGAGGAGGGGGCCTTTCATTGGGCAGGCTTTGCATATCATAGGAGCACTCTTATAAATGGAACTATGTTGCAACGGTAATCTGGATCTCTTGTCTTTTATCCTTCTGCAGAAAGAGACGGGCTCTATGGACGACATATACGTCAGCACGCGGAAGGTCAAAGAGCTGTCTGTCATCGACGGTAGACGTGCACAGAATTGTATCATCCTTCTTTCAAAGTAAGGGTCCCCGCCAGAAATATTAGTCAAGTCGTCTTTATTCATGTAGCACATTTAAAACAACAGTCGTTGACCCAAAGTGCTTTCCAGTCAAGGCAGATGGTTTAAGATTAATACAGATAAACGACATTAGAGAGATAACGATACAAACTGAAGTACGAAACAACTGACATGATAGGCAAGGCAGCTTTATTTGTATAGCACATTTCAGCAACAAGGCGATTCAAAGTGCTTCACATAAAACATTAAAGAGCCGTTAAAAAACTTAAAAATATAAAACAGAAATAGAATAAGACGGGTATAAAATACAAGAATAAAAGTTACAGTGCAGTGTAAAGAAAGGCAGCAGCAAAGAGAAAAGTCTTCAGCCTTGATTTAAAACAACTGCAGCAGAGCTGCCAGTTTTCTGGGAGTTTGTTCCAGATATGTGGAGCATAGAAACTGAACGCTGCTTCCCCATGTTTAGTTCTGACTCTGGGGACAGAAAGCAGACCTGACCCAGACGACCTGAGAGGTCCGGGTGGTTCATAATGTAGCAGCAGATCAGAAATGTGTTTTGGCGCTAAACCGTCCAGTGCTTTAGATACCAACGGAAGTATTTTGAAATCAATTCTTTGAGGGACAGGAAGCCAATGTAAAGACTTCAGACCTGGAGTGCTATGATCCACTTTCTGCGTCTTAGTGATAAGCCAAAGTCAAGTAAATAAAGGAAATGGGAAGTTAGGGGACAAGGAATCAAATCAACAAAGGATTTAAAAGCACTATAGGGAATTAAAAACAAGTCAACAGCAGACTTGACTGAAGCCATGCAGCCTCAAACTACATATTCATTATGCTACATTGTACCATCAGTAAACAACTAGTTATTATCTGTTAACTTGATTATAATTCTGAAGCTATGCCCTGAGCTATGCCCCTTTTTTGTGAAATATGACACTGCAGCCTTTGGGTCAGGGGTTAGAGCTGTAAGTCGGTGTGAAGCTGCCTGAGGCAGGTGCTTCTTCTGTCAGCTGCAGGATATGTGTTTTTAATAGACACACGGGGACATCTGTCAGTGTAATTGAATTTCCATCCATTGTAAGAGCAAACTGAGTCATATAACAGAGAGAAAGCATTGTCCAGAGCGTATCTTTGGAGTAGTGTTTAGATTCCAATAAGGTTTATGTCTATTTTTAAACCTTCAAGTACTATCAGTCTCCACATTAAGTCATATGAAATAAGTTAAGCATAACACATAAAATGAGCCAACTCCCGAGGGGCTTTGAGTCTTACTATATTTAAACTGGAATCAATTGTCATCATTTAAAATCCACCCAACAATATGGTCTCCATCTGCGTGTCTTCCAACAGCAATGATCCAAAGCCCTGAAGAGAATTTGAATCCTAGCCCTCCCTTTACAGATCAATAAAGAGGCTTCCTGAGAGCTTGCTCTGTCTGACTAAACTGCCGCATGGTCCCTGAACTCAGTCTAGTATCAATAGCAAATGACCCGAGGGTACACACTAGACCCAAATGGGGTCAGCAGTTGTTCAATAAGGCTTTTGATGCACAGGCTAACAATGTTGTTATTGATTACAACCCAGCACACTTGGATTGCTCGGATGTACTGAAAACAGCTGGCAGTGCTCCCGGGGGCTGACGCTGGTCCAGACCAGTATTCTATTTAAGGGGTGGGAGTAGCTCACTCCATAAGGGTGGGTCGCTGGTTCAAGTCCCCGTACGGACTGAAGTACGGAGTGTGGACTGGTATTTGGTAGCTCAGGACGCCTGTCCAGCATTCGCAGCCCACTCACTCTGACATCTCTCCATTAGTACATTTACAGGACGCATGTGTGTATGTGTATCTCAGGACTGTGTGTTCAATAAAGAGTATAAATTATGAAATGATTATTACAATTATTCAGAGTATTAGTATCAGTCCACTGCAGGTTTCTCTATTGTGTGTTTGTAATGTGGTAATTATATGACATTTACTGAATGTAATTTAAATAATTTTCAATAAACAGTTGTCTTCCTTTGCAGGTTAAAAATGAGCAATGAAGAGATCAAGAGGGCGATCCTCGAGATGGATGAGAGGGAAGAGCTAGCCAAAGATATGCTGGAGCAGGTGAGGTTGATAAATGATCGTGTATATATGATATGTAAGAGTTCATTACTCTGCTGCTATGACTGTTTGGGTAGCTAAAAACAATGTGTATGGCTTTGATAGGAAAAGAAAATGTGTATTCTATTGTTGCTTCACAGAGGTTTGATTTAACCAGCACTTGGCCCAGAAAAAGGGATATTATATTATAGATATCAGTTATTTCTGACAAAGTAGTAGAAAGCAAAAAACCTGCGATGGTCAAAAGGCCTGTTATATATAGGTATTTTAGGATGTCATTTTGTATTGTTAAAGTTTTAGAGAGATTAAGAAAGCTTATAGCTACAGTGATAAAGTTAATCAACATTAAACGAACGCTAATATCACATTTCCTGGAAAGCGTTAGATACTTAGCATTTCAGTTGGCTCCACAGACAACAGCGTTAGCATTTGGATTAACGTTGTCCGCACATCTTTTGCAGCTGCTGAAGTTTGTCCCAGAGAAAAGTGACATTGATCTCTTGGAGGAGCACAAACATGAGCTGGAGCGCATGGCACGGGCTGATCGCTTCCTCTTTGAAATGAGCAGGTACCCAGGACTACATTTACCATACAAAAACATTGGTGTGTTAGGTATCTGATTTCTGTTGTCTACTACATTTTTCAATGCAGCCAAACCATCTGCAACGCTCAGAATATCACAAATCGGCAATTTGCAGGGCTGGTTAACATTGACGTAGTGCGATTAGTAAAAAGTGAGCATAACACTTTATATTAAGGTACGCATATTCACCATGGTCATGAATATCAGTTACACAAAAGTTAGTGTCTCCATTATAAAACAGATGTGATGTTTTTGCATCATGTAGACAGTCTATGGCCAGCATTTGAATTGGAAGATTTCCAAAGTTAACAACATGCAGATTTTGTGGAGAATCAAGACATCAGCCAGTCAACCACAAATAGATCCTAAAATATTGCAGAGCACGGTGTCTGTTCAAAAAGAATGAGCGTTTGAAGCAGTATGGGGAGGCTGGGATCAAACAAAAAAAAAGCCTCAGACTTCAGGGTGATTCATCATTATAGCTGTGAAAAGAAGTCATGGCTGCTCTTTGAGGACTCCCATCACATCAGAGAGCGGAGAAGTTTTAAATCAGTGCCTTTCTTTTCTGCATTCCATCCTTTCTCCGAAACTGCACTATTTGTTCAAGATAATTAAACCTTTTATTTTCCTTCAGTGAAATATAACCCTGTCCACTTTATTTCCTTTTGACCACATCTCCTTTGGTCGTAGGAATACATCTGGGATTTAGTTATTTCCTTCTTTCTTTTTCTTTTTTTTGCCATTTAATATCCCTGGTCCTTCTTTGAAATTGCCACTCCCTCCCTCAGTGAACTTTTGGACAAGTTTAACATACCCATTTTTCAACTCTCCAACTTGATGGGAGCCTATTAGATGATAAAAGGCCTGTGAAAATTGAGAGGGGAGTTTTATACGATTGGGTGACTTCTAGCTTTGAACTTACACTCCCCTGGACACAAATGCAACTCACCCTTTCCTTTCGGTTTTCTCCTTTTCTCCTCCTTTAACCTCTTTCTTCCCTTCATCAGAATTGACCACTACCAGCAGAGACTGCAGGCTCTGTTCTTTAAGAAGAAGTTTGCAGAGCGCCTCGCTGAAACCAAGCCTAAGGTTGAAGGTAAGGACAAACACCTTGGGGGCCACTATAAGGCAGAGAGCTTAACTCTCAATGATTAGACATTTACAGCATAAGGCTGGCAATTTTCTATATATTTTTTCCCTTTGTCAACGAATGGATCATAAGAACAAGTATTGTTTGCCATTCCTCCGTGCAATAGAGCTGCATTGTTGAGTCACACTGTTGCACTGGGTGATAAACACACACACACACACACACACACACACACACACACACACATTTAGTTTATTTTGATCAGATGCCACATACAGTTCCACTGCAGGCCTAATGCAACAGCAGCTTTCTTTATCCTTTTAAAAGGCTGAACCATTAATAGACATTAGTCTCTTTCTCTAATCACTGTCCTAAAGCAGTGCACTTTGCCGTGGTTTAAACAGTTTCTCATAACAGTGCTAAACACAAATGGAGCAGAAGATTAGATTTTAAAGAACATGCTTTTAGGGCATCCCACATTCAAATGATTGTACACGCCTAGAAGCAAAAAATAGTTTCATGTATTGAAAATGTCATCAGCTTTGAACACTTTGGCCAATGCTTTTCACAATGACTTGTGAAATCCTTCTTTGTGTTAAGTGTGCACATGTACTGTGTGTGTGTGTTTGTGTGTTTGTGCATGGTGAGAGCGGGTGGCCAACTGTTTATTGGCCCAGTGTAGTTTTTCCCCTTCAAGCCAGCTTCCAGGTTACCAAGGAGGCTGTTTTGGAAAGCTGGCCCGTGTTAAGAGGGGAGAGCCTCCCTCGTAAACACCGCAGCTCACTTCAAAGACTCTGGGAATAGGCTTCCAATGATGTCCGTAGCCTTGTGTGTGTGTGCACGTTTGTGCACATGGGTGTGTCATGACTGAGCTGTCCTAGCATCTGTTAGAGCCAGAGTTCTTAAAAAAGGCATTTCTACGCTGACCTAAATGCCCTTTTCCAGCTCTGATGAGCACATCACATTATTTGGGCTGGCAATGCTTTAGCCCTGTGTGTGCTAGAGCTTGTTTGTCAGACAGTCTATTCATTTAAGTCAAATAAAATATATCTTTACACATACTTTACTGGAAAGAAAGTGAGTTAAATCATTGATTCAAGCCTCCACAATCTTTGTTGTTGGATCCAAATGTTCCCAAACCGCACCGTTCATCGATGCCCGTAATAAAGTATTTTTTTTGTTATTCATGTTACTCTGTCATTATATTCTAGATGAGCCTATATTTCCCTGGACCACCCAGCATGTTCAATAGAAGCATTTCATAAGACAGGCTTTTCTGCATCCAGGAGAACACAGCAGTTATCAGAGCCAGAAGAATGGTTCCCATGCTGTTTCACTGCAAAAAGAACTGTAACAATATGGATTTTGTTAATGATTTTCACATTCACACAGAGGTTTCCTCTGTGGAGAGAGGGAACCACCTGCACTTTGCCAGACCAGTCTCTTCTCAGGGGGAAAGAAAAGGACAGAGTGGGGTTGTGTTTGGAATATTCCCTTCCCCCTGCTGTTTTATGGATGGATGGAGACTTGATGGGTTTCCCCACTGCGCTGCCCAGAATTTGTGGGGAATATTGATCAATCATCATGAAGGATGTTAAACACAAAGGAAAGGATGAGAACCTCTGGGCCTCTGGGAGACTTTAGTTTGCATGTGTGTGCATGGGGGCTGAGTAGAGGAGCAGAATGGAAGGGAATGGAGAAAGGCCAGTTCATTATATAATATGGAAGGTTAAGTGATGCACTAAGCAAAGTCCACACATAGCTATCACCAACTATATGATCTCTCCAGCTGCTTCTCTCTCCCGGTTTTCCTCCAGCCATCCTGAATGCGTCCAAGGAGGTGGTCCGGAGCAAGAGGCTGACTCAGATCCTGGAGGTGGTGCTGGCTTTCGGGAACTTCATGAACAAGGGCCAGAGAGGCAACGCATACGGCTTCAAGGTCTCCAGCCTCAACAAGATCGCTGACACCAAGTCCAGCATAGACAGGTGGGCCATATGGGGGGGGACCAAGAGTACTCAGTTTTTCTGATGTCTGTTGTGGATAAACGTCCACACATTTGCTCAGAATTCATATATAAATGTGCTCCTTAGAGCTTCATATCTTGCCTCATAGTTATTGCATTTAGAATTCAGTATCAAAGTTAACACAGTTGATTGTTTTTCTGTCCATGCAACAGGGACTCCTAGCAGCTAATGCAGCTTGATTTCCAATGAGTTAGAAATGTCAAAATGCAAACAAATTAGACTTAGGTGAACCACAGTTACTCCACTGCAATTTTACATTTCCTGTTTGTTTCACCCAAAGCATAGTCTCACATTGCCAGACCTGATCGGCTGGCTTAACAAGTTAACTTTCTGGTATTGGTGGGGGGGACACTCTGGCTTGTTTGTATTTTTATAAACCAATTCCAATCTTTCTAGACAGTGCTAAGCTTGGGATGCAAATTACATTAGCTCAAATAGAAGAGGGGGGCTGACATCCGGCGCAAATGCAAAATGCTGTTTTTCTTGACTAAATATGTAGAATATGTATAGCACCTCTAACATGCCATATGGTGGTATATCTAAGCTTCCCCTGACAATAACAACTTATGGCATTCCCGCTGAAGATGTATAGTGACCATATCATAAGCCTGCAAATAAAGTAATAATAAAGTGTTAAAACTAAGCAAAACCAGCCTAGGAGTTTAAGTGTTAAATACAAGTCTTTAAGATCCTTTTAATAAGCAACTCTATAAAGAAGAAGTGTTTCCTAGATTTGTTAAAAACCTTTTGGTTCTTCACTTGTGATTGAACAGAAACATCACCATGTTGCACTACCTGATCATGATCGTCGAGAAGAACTACGATGACACGCTGCACATCCAGGAAGACCTCAGCAGTGTACCAGAGGCTGCCAAAGTCAAGTAAGTGCAGTTTCCCGCGGGGACACTTTCACCATACTGTAGCTATGTGTCTTTATTACAGCAGAGAGGAGCTCAGGCCTAAGTGCATGTGGTTTAGTGTTGCAGTGAATACTCAATCAAAAGACTAGACTAAACATACTATACTAATATATACTGCAGGATAGGGCTGTGCAATTAATCAAAATTTTAATCGCAATTACGGTTTCAGCTCCTAATGATCACAAAAACAGAATAATCGGGTGGAAAAACGACTATTTTGCACATTGCGTTTTGCAAGTAAAGTCTTATTTTGTCTTGTGTTCTGAATGGAAAAAAAGTTCAAATGGGTAAAAGTATTAAGGGTACTTTCACAGTTCTGGGTATTTTCACTGCTGTTTTTTAAGTTCAATAATTGCAACATCTTTCCGAAAGTCCATGAGTAATAGTGTTAAATAATTGTGATTTCAATATTGACCAAAATAATCGTGCTTATGAATTTTTTCCATAATCGAGCAGCCCTACTGCAGGATATATAGTCAGTAGGTGATGTGTATTATTATAACATTATTTTCTAAGTCTGTTTTCTTTTAGGTTTTGGAGTCATTGAAAATGAAAATTAGGACACAAGCTGTACCTAAAAAATTGTAGGGAAGTGCAGTACAAGACAATAGACAATGATTGTCTTTGTATCTGTTTTTTTTTTTTTTTCTGTCTTTCATTAGTTTGTCGGAGTTGGAAAAAGAGGTGCACAATATCAAAAGTGGACTGAAGGCTCTAGAGGCGGTGAGTTGTTGTGCGTTTGTGTCCTGTTCCCTCCCATCGGTTCTTCTCCTGTCTGTAATTATGTTTTGGAGCAGGGCAGAGATGGACAGCAGGGCGAGGTGCTTAAATGCTGGTAATGTTCCACAGTGACATGGAACAGCAGATTTTACAACTGCAGCCACACACAGAACCAAGGCCTTATGTGAACACATGAGTACATGCACATATTACTCCGATTCTCCACCGGGCGCGTGCGTCTGTGCTGCGTTCCGGTTTTGTTCCGTCCTTCGCCACGCGCCATACCGCACCGGGAGCGTCTCGGAAGCAGAGTGTCTTGCCTGCCCGACTCACAGATTAAATTGTCTCTACAAGTAATTTACAGAGCAATCACATGTTTAATAAGCTAGTATCTACCTTCCACTCCAAGCACTCCTGTAATTTAACTCCATGCCTTCTCTTTTCTGGTGATGTCCTTTAAAAAAAAAAAAAAAAAAGATCTGTGATGTCTATTATGTTTGTACACCTCCAAGAGGAATCTCTCGTCATCCGTGGTGTTGTAAAGGAGACCTAAATGATATTGGAGGGGGGCTGGTGGTAAATTGACTGGATAGTCTCGCTGTATCACTTCCTGCTCAGCTGTCCAAACGGCCCGCTGCTCGCGTGAAAATAGCGCGGCTGGTGGAATATCAAGCATTGAGTTGAATGGCAGCGATTGCTCGCGGGGGTCGCGGCGCCTCCGGAACGCAGTTACACTTCGCGGTTACACTTCACAGAGAGAGACTGTTTTCATATAATATACGTTATCTGTAACTGAGGAACCTTAAAATCCTCGCCACTGATCAGATGCTCTCCCCTTGACTTAAAGGAGACATCACTGATCACTTCCTCTGTCTCACTTCCTTCTCCTTCTCATAGCTTTACCACTTTTAGTTTGAAAAACACACATCTCTCACACATCTTTGTCCGTTTTCTTCCCCTCCAGGAGCTGCAATACCAGCAGAGCAGGACGAGGGAACGCGGGGACAAGTTTGTGGCTGTGATCGGTGACTTCATCACCGTGGCTGGCTTCAGCTTCTCTGAACTGGAGGACCAGCTGAGTGAAGCCAAGGACAAGGTAGCTAACTGCATAACCACTCAGTCGTACAGTCAACAATGTATGTGATTGTGAGAGAAGAGCATACTGCAAGTTCATATGTAGGGATGTAACGATTACCGGTGTACGATAAAAATGTTGACAATAACAATGACCGTTTTCATTTAAAATATCATTATTATCACGGTGGATTACCACGGTGTGGAAACCGTGTGTTTAATCCCTCTCAGCTTCATCCGAGTCTCCTGAAGTTGCCGCGCAGGCGCACTGCGTAGCCTCCAACGTACGTTTCTTGAAGTTGGAATCATGGCGGAGGGAGGAGATGACAGCGCTCAGGACATTTATCAGCCTATTGCCTATATTTTTGTAATATAATAAACACTGTTACACTTTTTGAAACTATTTGTTTTTGTAGGCCTATCAGTGATTTCTGAACATATTGAACACACTTTTAAAAATACCGCAATAATACCGAAAACCGTGATCATTTTGGTCACTATATCCGCGAGGTTACATTTTCATACCGTTGCATCCCTATTCATATGTCCACGTGCGTGGCCCTAATGCACCCTGTGCTAGTAGTCCTCACTGGCTATCCTTCATGTTGGACAGACAGAAGAGAACGGAGGAAAAAAGAGACAAAATACTGAAGGGAGAAACCATGAAACCTCTGTGCATCCCTCTTAGTCCAGTTTGATGACTCCAGCAGTGCCGGGGAAACCCAGCATTAAAAGATTACCCTGGATTCCCCCCTCATCTTTCTTTGTGTTTGTCTCTTTGAGTTAGTGTTTTGAATCCGCTCTCCTTCTTTGTACAACTGGGACAAATAGCCTTTTAAACCCCCTCGTGTCTTGATGTATGTTCGGAAGTATGTAAGCTGAAGATATCGGTGGCATTTAATTTGCAGACCTTTGGCACTCGGTTGCACATCAAGCATCCTGATGCTGACACATGGGAAGCTTTTAAATTAGCAGTCTGCGGTTAATAGTTACAGATATTACATTTTACTTTATTATAGGGCTTGTCTTTAGAGTTTAGATTCTCTGCCTGGGGACCCACGGGCCGGGTCAGGCCGATATTTTTCGCTGCTATCCTCGGGCCGGGCCGGACCCTTGACCAAGCATGTCTTCCCCAACTGCAGCCATGTTGTCGGCCAGTGCGTCAGCATGCAGACCGTGCCGTGAACTACAGAAATCTGTTTAATTCTAAACAGATTTCTGTAGTTCAAACAACTCGGAATTGTAGTTGAGAACGTCAGTTATAACGGTCCACGTATTAAAAAAATTGTCGGGTTTAAATCGGGCTCATAATTACAGTTAATGTGTCGGGCCGGGCTCAGACACAACGTGCACGGGCTCGGGTAGGGTCAGGCTTGATTTTTTTGGGCCCGATCTTAGCTCTACTTGTCTTTTACCAAAGTAGTTGACATAACGATGTGAAATACTCAAATTGCTTAAAATCTCCAAAGGATCACCATATTTTGACAGGAGGAAGGGCCCTGGGGTTTCACGTAGAGCCTCCTCTCTACTTAATTATTTGTTCAAGGAGGAGGTCGGTAAGAAAAATTGGAGGGAAAAGGGGCCAGTTGGGACGTCATGGGAAAAGAACGGGAGGAGCAGGGCACCAGTTACTGCTGTAAAACAAAAGAACCTGTGTTCACCGGCCCAGACTCTAAATACACTTTTCCTAGCACAACTGTGTGTCTGTCTGTCTGTCTTTCTGTGTGTGTGTTTGGTAAGTGGTGAGTCTGACGCATTAACTCAGTGCTTGTCAAGGCTCTCTGACACTCTGTTAGGTTTCCAGTGGAATACAATTATGGAAGTGTGGGTGTGCGCGCTCTGTGTTTCGGTCTTAAGGAAGTAGAGGAGAATGACTACAGTAAACGGAGCAGGCGGTCCAGTGAGGCTCGTAAAGCTCCATGGCAACAAATGTATGTGCGTGTATGTTTGTGTGAGAGAGAGAGAGAGAGACACACACACACCCCCTCAGCAGACACTACTACATACATTACAAAGGATTACAGTTGTCCAAGGTCATGTGGGTTATTGGGGCAGAGGTTTCCCGAGGAGAGGAGGGATTTCCCTCATATCCAGAGAGATTGGTTGGGTTTATCCTTAACGACATATCCACACACCCACACATCGACATGTTCACAGACAATACAAGATCCAGTCTCTATCCAAAAACAAAACGGCTCTGTTTCAAACATAAAAAAGTAGAGCAGGGAGTGCTTCAAGATATTCCATCGCTTCATGTGCTGTTGGCAGTGGAAATATATAAAAGGCAGAATTAAGTGCATTGGTAAATGTGGCCAGGTTCAGGCAATATTGTGAATTTGGCTAATAAAATACTTTTTATTGGCAAGGTTGGAACAACAACACAGCACCTACCTACTGTACGTATCAATCTGTCTTCGTCAGAGAGCTTTTGAAGTCTCACTTTCATCATTAACGCAACCAAACCAATGTCTTTGAACATGTTAGCCCATTTGCTTTAAATTGCTGTGCTTCTCATTGCTGCCAACCATCTTCCAAAGACTGTAGTGTTGTTTGTCTTTAGTGATTTCTAGAGCCCGACTGATATATCGGCATTTATAATGGCAGATAAATGAATATTTAAAAAATTAAATACAAAACGGACGAAACACCCTTCAACCATGTTATGAGTGTTAGCGTTGCATAGTGTGTCCACCAGAGGGCGCTCTACAAACGTCCCTGTTGGCAACACTCGTGTTTAACCCTTTAAGTTTCATATCTTAAGTTTGTATTTTTATTAGGGCTGTCAAACGATTACATTTTCTTAATCGCGATTAATCGTTGAATTTCTACAGTTGATCGCGACTAATCGCATGTTTTATCACATGATTAAAATTCTATTATTTTGCATTTCAGAACAGTTTTTAAGTACATATTAACAATGGAAAGCCATTCTTACCAGTGGATCTTGATTGGGAATCAAATGAATGCAAAGAAAGTGACTTTATGAACTTGATTTTAAGATTTGTATTTGTTTATTATATATTTAAGATGGTCACAAATTTGAATTTAACAACAACTTTGAATGCACCACGAGGCTGTAAATTACCAGTTTCATTGAAGGCGTCTGTGTTTTTCCGACAACAGCAGCTACAGGTTGTTACATACCGGTGTTGAATCCTCTACAGTGAAATACAGTCGCACTTTACACCGTTTAGCGTTAGCTGTCAGCATTTTAACCGTGTTTAATCCAGCTACTAGCTAGCGGTAGGCTAACGTTAGCTGCTGTCGAGTATAGTGTTAACTAGCGTCACGTGCAGCGGTGTTTATGTTTCATGTAACGTCTGTTTCAGAGCATCAGAGAGAAGAGCAGACATATCAGTGGCACCAGAATGAGGCACCGAAATCCGCGTTGCTATTCCTGCAGCAGCAGGATGTGTTACGAGGAAGTACGGCAAAATAGTAGCCTGTTAGGCACGACGCAAAGCCGAGTGAAGTGAAAATAAATGAATAAATGGCGGCATGCGATTAATACAATTAAAAAAAATTAACGCATTATGCTCGGCCCTTAATCGCATCACGATTAACGTGTTAATGCTGACAGCCCTAATATTTATACATTTTATTTATCAGAACTTTACTATATTTTGATGTTCCTCTGTTCTGTTGTTACAATAAAACAAACAAGTTTTTAAACTGCATTATCATATTATTTTAGTGAGGACTCATACATAACTACAAATAACTAATGTTAGGGAAATCTGTTTATGTTTTGTTACGCGTTTCTGGATTTTCTTTTTAAATATATAGCAGCCGATATATCGGCCAGGGCTATCACCTTACAGGTAGCCATTGAAATATTCAGTCCTTATAAGTACAGTATTAATAAGAATTAACCTTTATTTTTTATTTATTTTTTATCATTGCAGGATCATGCAAATGTAATAGCAGACTGATTTGTAAAGTGCAGATGGATTTAATAACACACAGCAGTGATACAATAAACAATAAAAGCAGGCACAGTGATGAATCACTGTCACAAGCAAGTTGATCCTTCAGCCAGATGCTAACATCAGCATGCTAACATGCTCACAACAATGTTAAGCAAGCATAATGCTTACCATGTTCACCATTTGGTAATTTGCTGAGATTTTACAGGTATTTGGTTGTAAACCAAAGTAATGCACTAATTGAAATTCTGACCTGATGATGGCGCTGGAAGAAAACTAAGCTTGTTACAATTCATCTGTACCATTGGGCTGTTGCTTTGGGCAATAGTTTGTGGAAGTAGAACGTTAATGTGATTAGTAGTAAATGGGGGGGGGGACACACTTACATAAATGATACTATAGCATTTTAAAAGTCTGTAGTTGGGTTTTCACTCCGATAGCATCTGGTTTTTAACTGTGACCACCAAATGGGGTCTGTTTCTCCATGCTATGGCCAATGACTTGATCAAAGCTATGTTACACAGTTAAAAATGGTGATCCTTTTATACAGGTGCACCGACCCAAAGCTCTGCAGAGACTGACTTCACTGCGGGTTCATTGCACATTGGCAATGTTTTGTTCATGTTTTAATTTCTACCTCAACACCAATTTCCAAAACATATTTCCCACTTGCCTACTTTCATCGAACCTACAACTGTTTCACCATCACCCTTTATTTTTTTTTTATTTTCTTCACTTAATAAGTTGGCAGAGTACCGCTGGCAGACTAGCAGGGTGTTGGGGAGTGGGGGGGGTGCTAGCCACAAACTAAGGCACTATTGAACGAACAAGCTTGGTTAACTTCCTCTGTAATAGTGTTTATGGAGGGTGGGAGGGATCAGATACAATCAGAAGTAACAGTGAGACCAATCTTGATTCTCTGAGGACATACCTGTCTATCCAGACAAGCTCTTTGTGCTGGATAAAAACATGTCATGTTGTCTGTAAATAGGTTTCCCTTTGGTGCATTTTTATAACACACAGCAGTCACAACACCTCCGTATAATTAGCTGGATTTAAGCAGTGGTTAGGGAGAAGGTGCCAAGCAAAGCCAAATCTATCATGTGTTAACCAGAGCCGGTCTGAAACAGCCTGTAAAGAAATCTGTGGATTTCTAACAACTTCCAATGTGTGTGTGTGTGTGTGTGTGTGTGTGTGTGTGTGTGTGTGTGCACATGCGTGTGCTCATTTAGCCCAGACCCGAGGGGACGATAGGAAACAGATTTGACCAGACACATAATTACAGTAGGGAGAGGGATCATGGTGGGGGTTGCCATGGTGACCATCCCATAATGACAGGATGCATCCTCAGAAAAGAGCAATCCCCTACTCCTTCATATCACAACACTAAAACCACATACAGTGTACTCGCCTACTATGGACCGGAAATGTTTTCTGTCACCTTACTCTGACATACGATAAGAATAGAACAGAGTACAGCACAGTACACACTGCTGATTTCCAACCAACAACCTGTTGTTTTTTTTTGTTGTTTTTTTTTTGGGGGGGGGGGGGCTGCAGTCATATGCCAGCACAGTTATTACATAGTTACAACCTTTCAATATGCAAATGTAGCAAAGCAAAAGTAACCATTGGACAAAAGTATGCACATACATTCATTCAGGTACTATACTTCAGTGCAATTATGACTTGAGTTACTTTGCTTGGTTATCTCTATTGTATGCTGTCTTATCCTTACGTTAAATATTTCTACAGTAGATGTTAATTTAAATCTTAGGTATGTATTCCTTTAAATTCTAAAGAGACATTTTTGCTTCAGTGTAAAAAAAACAAATAATTTTAAGGCTGCACGAATCATATGTATACAAAGAATTCAACAAATGATTATGTGAAATGGGTCACTTGAAGCTCTAGTTGAGTGCTACAGTGGAACATTTAGGAGCTAAAGAGGGCTAGACTTAAGTTGGGTTATGTCAAGTTCAAAAAAAAAAACCATGTAAAATGTTTATTTCCTGAAACCAATATAATCAGGATTAATAATTACGATCTTTAAAAAAGGGAAAAAAATGATCTGTGTACTTCTTGCCAGAATTGTGTAGCCACACATGTACCGAATTGTGGTGCTGCCCTTGTGTCCTGCTGCTGTCTTTTAGCGAGACACTGAGTTGATCTGGTCATTCAGTTTTCTGCTGCATACTGTAGTACAGTACAGAGCTGTGTGTGTAGGAATGTAGAGTAGGTTTGGCTGCGGGCATCGTCCTGGCACAGAGCACTGGACAGCTTGGACTGAACAGGCTGGACATAAGGTGGTCAAATCATGCAGTCATTCTCTCTGTGTGTGTGTGTGTGTGTGTGTGTGTGTGCGCGCGTAGTTGAGAACATCAAGCATGCATATCAGCAGTGCAGGCTCACGTGTGTCTTTCAATACAAAAACATAGCAGAGAATACAGTTCATGTAATAAAGCAGTTTGTCTTATTGTATATATCATCAGCTTTGTCCATGTTGATCTACCAGAAGCTGTGCACAGGACGGCTTCTAGTCACTCCCTATCAAAATGTGAAAATTAAATAAATAGTTATCTCTGTGCAGTTTACCAAATCTCTGAAGCACTTTGGGGAGGAAGAAGGGAGGATGCAGCCCGATGAGTTCTTCGGGATCTTCGACACCTTTTTACAGTCGTTCAGCGAAGCACGGCAAGACCTGGAGAACATGCAGCGGCGTAAAGATGAGGAGGAGAGGAGGGCACGAATGGAGGCCATGGTGAGACACATTTAGAGCAGGGGTCTTCAACATTTTTTAAGCCAAGGACCCATTACTGGAAGCGTGATGGAGCAGGGACCCCCTACAACATATATTGTATAAAATGTTGCCTACAATAACGTGTAGGACTAAAACCTTTATACATACCTTTTTTGGATTGAATACTAAGCTATTAAAATAGTTGTTGGAATGATTTTGATGTTTATGTGGCACAGTGAATCCTTGGGAATAATTGTATCTGTTGATGGACTTACAGGCCAGTAAGCTTATCATCAGGGGGCATTTATATTTGCTAATAATATGTTGGATTCATTTTAGGACTTTTCTAATTTTTTTTTTAAAAAAAAATTTAAAAAATGTAACCATAAGTTGGAGGCCCCCCTGCACTGACTCTGAGGACCCCCTGGGGGTCACAGACCCCCCTGTTGAAGATCCCAGATTTAGAGAATAAACCTGAGACAGCAATGGTTTGGAAAAAGACTCTACTTTGTTTTTTCTTGCCTTAACATTTTGTTAAAGGGGGGGGGTCTAACTGCGTGTCAGTCACATGAATGATGTTTATGCACACGCATTCATTCTCCCTTGTGGGAGGAGGGGCTTAGGAGACTGTTTTGGGCTTCAGCAGAAGGGGGGGAGGGACTGAGAAGTTGTCGATGTTCAAATTGTTTTGGCTAAGTCCTGGATCTTCGCAATCCTACCTACAGCACCTTTTAAGTGCTACTCCTTCATGTTTCTGTCTTTGTAACCCTGACTTCCTGTCTCCATCTTTCCAGCTCAAGGAGCAGAGGGAGCGAGAACGGCGGGCCAAGAAGAGCGGGGCCTCAGACGAGGTCGGCGGGGAGTTTGACGACCTGGTGTCGGCGTTGCGTTCCGGTGAGGTCTTTGACAAGGACCTGAACAAATTCAAGCGCAACCGCAAGCGCTCCGTCAACCAGCTGGTGGAGGGTGGGGGCCGCGAGCGAGCTGTCACCAAGGTAAACTACTAGTTCGGGGGAAAAAGGAAGGGAAAAAATAAATAAACACTAGACACCAAAATTCTGCCCTGGTGTAGATCTCTTGACATCTTTTCAGTCCATGAACGTTGGAGAGGATGTGAATAACGGCTGGACTGGACATGTAGCCACACGTGTGGACAGCCACGCCGTTTTGAAGGATGCAGCACCCTCCTCTGATTGGTCTTGTAAAGCTATTCCCAACCTGTTTGTCATGGGCCTTGTATGATCTCCTGAGCTGGGCGAAGGACGGTTGGGATCTATGGATGGACGGACAGACCACTGTGACACATTATCCCATATATTTTGACCATATCCTCTATAACACTGTGCTACAAGCTTCCAGCTCTCTCTATCACCCCGCTGTTTTTCCACTGCTCTTTGTTTTCCCTCACAAACCCCTTCACTCTTCCTCTGAAAGTTCCTTGGTGCTGGAGCCGTCCTATCTTTTTTGCTCCCTGGCTCTAAAACACACAGGACTTTGGGATCAGCCAGTCACAGTGTACATAGACTCCAGGCCAAGAGAAAGGATTGGGAAAACTGACAAAAGAAGGTGGGAAAGGGGGGTACTAAGCCATCACCTCCACAGTAAATGGTTGCTTCAAGTGTCCCCCAGAAAAGAGACGTTTCAGACACAGAATGGATGGGTATCCATGAACTTCCTTTACTGGAAAGAGGGGTGTGTATTCCGCAAATCCCAGAGTGCTTTGTAGGCTCCTGAAAGATTGTTGGAGTGATACACAACTGGGGGGTTATTGCTTCAGCCCAACGGCCACCTCCAGCACACAGCGTTCCCAGGAAGGACGTACGTACGTACATCCCAAACAGCAGTTTTTAGAGGATACAACTCAAGGAAAACCAACTTGTCGGCTTGATCCACCAGACAAAATGAGAACTGTGCCACAAGGGTCAAGCCTCACCTCCACTCTTCACTGGTTTCAACGTTGTTCTGGCATGAACCAGTGCCACAGCAAAGAGAAAGCAAATGTAAATGTACTAATACAAAACATACTGCAATTAGGCGTTGATATATATTTATATTTAGATGCAGACAAGCTAATTGCAAAGATGTAGAGGTTTTTTTTTTATGTTTTCATGGCATTTTTGGGGTTTTGTACACGCGACGCATTATTTGTTGGTGTTGCAAGTTCACATTGACGTTGGAAGTGAATTTCTATACAATATTGCGCTTTATGTCAAAGAGATAATTGCTCGTCCTTTTCACACCTGTATGTCTTGTTTGCACTGTAGCTTTTCTGACCAACTTTATACTCCACAAGCCGATCCAAACTGTCCTCTGGAAACAGTTCTCTCTGTGCTAAAATGATCTTTTATCTATAACGAAGTCTGCATTGTCTGAATGTGTGGTCCGAGCCATCGGCTGCAGCCAAAATGCAGACCATGTGTGAACTCGGGAGTATAGCAGCCAAAAGGATGCTGTATAGCAGTTCCCATTGGGCCTTTAATGATCTCATCCATAGTATCTGAAGGATCTGTTACACTGGTGCTAAAACATGTGGTCTCAAGACAGAGCCATCAGTCCAGTTAAAGATTTCTCAAGGTGAACTATCGCTTGATTGCTCTGTTGCCACAATTCAGGCTCATCATGCAGTGTTTCTGTGCGCTTTTATTTCAGTTGGCGTTGTAATTAGTCTGTTATTGCAAAGTCAGGGTACAACAAAGCACTTAAAGGGTGTAGATTTAAAATAGAGTGGCTTGATGCAAATGAGTTGCATACTGGTGGACATTAAGGACACCAACAGCCTAAGAGAGCGTCTTTCCTTCCAGCTTCTCTGAAACGTTTTGAGATACGGCCCTGTTACTATGGGCAACCTTTTGCCAAACAAGAGTCAGACCTACATACTGAAGCCAACCAAGGTCATTTTTTTTTTTTAAATATTCAAGGAGGTATATTTTTTTATTTATATATGCATTTCTAAAACCTTAGCAGTAGGCATGACAAAGGCTGCAATGCAAAGTATGGGCTCGCCTCAGTACAACGTTAAGATGGTCTTTTTGAAGATGGACATCCAGTACAGTAAAGGGTAGCTTGCTACAGGTGGTGTACCCACACAGAGGGCTGTAATCCTGGGGTGAGGGCTCTTCTGCGGAAGGAGTCACTCCCGGTCAATTCTTAGGGAGAAGAGGAAGCATTTTGGGGAAAAGTGTGGATCCATTAAAAACAAGAATCATGTGAACATACATCTTAATGGAAGCAGATAGAGTGCAACACACACATAACGTCCATAGTAAATATCCTGGTGTCATCCTGCTAATCATCCATTTTTGTTCTTAGATAACCCATTTTAGTTATTTAATCTGCATTGCATGGTTACTATAGTACAGTATAGAGCCATATGTGAGCTGTCCAAATTTTGACTTTTTCATAACAAATTAAAAAATGGACACTGTGTTTAATCTTCCTCTGTTAGCCTATTCATGTATGTTTTAGCTTCATGTACTGTTTTGTATCCTTATTACTAGGGATGCACTAAATCCAGATTTTTGGGGTTTGAATACCGAATCCACTGGTTAAGATTCTGCCGAAACCGAATACCGAATCCTCCTCCCATCCTCAGTCCATTAACACAGTAAACACATTAATGAAGTAAACAACGTCCACAGCAGTGTATTTTTCATTTGTTAAGGTCCTCGCCACCACGAGACAAATCGGCATTGCAAATTGAACATGTAGCTCGACTTGAATTGCCTTCTTTTGACTGAAAGTACAGCCAAACTGCTCACCAGTTCCATTTCCACTTTCTCACAGCCTACTGCATTGAACGGTCCACCTACGTAAACGCCTTCCCGCAATCAACGGCGGCGTCATTACGTCGACCAGCGTAGCGCGCGCTTAGGGTTCGGTTCGGTGGAAAAAAAAAAATAAAATGTTAAGGCAGAAACCGAACCCCGTCAAAAAGCCCAATATTCGGCCGAATCGGAAGCCAAATCCTGGATTCGGTGCATCCCTACTTATTACGTTAGGATTGGTTGAGTTTGACAGGCCAAAGGATTTGCACAACAGCCCCCTGGTTCAGTGTGTAAGGGGTAAGAATGAAGTGGTTGTTTTCGTGGTAATAGTTAAAGTGCCCATATTATGAAAAACACACTTTCTGGGATTTGGGGAGTTCTTTTGTGTCTCTGGTGCTTCCACACGCATACCAACTTTGTAAAAAAATCCATCCATGCTGTTCTGAGTGAGATACGGTTTCTGAATGTGTCCTGCCTTCAGTCTCCGGGTGAGCTGTTCAAAATTGGCACGGCTTGTGACGTCACAAGCCGAAACGAGTTGGCTAACCGCAACCATTAGCTCGTAGCGTTAGCATGCTAATGCTAACGCTAGCATGCTACCTCGTTCTCAATAGCAAAGCACTGCTACAACACACACAAGTTCACCATAATCTACAAAAGAACTACTTCCATGTGCGCCCTCATTTAGAAGTCTCCCAGCTAATCGACTGGTGGAGAAACAGCCTTTCTTTTTCTGTCTATGGAGCTAGCTAGCTGACATGATCTACATCTGAGCTACTGCGCATGTGAGAGTGCAATCAAAGATGGTACAGAAGAAGAAGAGGTCTCACTCTGTAGCTAAAACAGAGACCAGGTGAAAAGAGGATCTGCAGCAGTGAGAGAGAGCTGTGCAGTACAACAAAAATATGGTGTTTTTTGAAAATTAAACCATGTAAACCTATTCTGGTACAACCTTAAAATACAATTATGAACCTGAAAATGAGCATAATATGGGCACTTTAAACAACCTAGGACTGGTATTGCAGTTCATTTCCCTAGATCTCACTTTGAATTGGACTTGACTCAATAAGCACTTAGTGTAACAGTAGTGTTACAAAACCAGGAAAAAGACAATGTTGGATTATTGACCGTGTCGGACAGTTTTTTTTGTTTGTTTTTTCTTTCTGGACAAACAGACTAATCACTTAACACCCACTGCTGTGTGTAGTCACTACAGTAGTAATGGGCTATGGCAGTTTGTTCCTTCATTCTGCCAGCTTTTCTATTTAGTCTAGGTTTCACATCGAAGTGCCTCTGACCCTGTTTTCACACATTTACCATTCCTATTATTGTGTTTTAGTGCTTGTTGCTTTCCAAAAAAAAATGTACAGTACAGTGTCTAAGTAATGCAGCTGACAGTTGGAATTAGACTAATTGGCGCCATCTTGTGGCTTCAGACGGTGCACTTTGGTGTCCCAGCTGACCTCACAAGCAGTTAAAAGCAGCTCTACGAAGTGTTAACACGATGTGGCACATTAACTCGCCAAAGTCTGCTAAAATGAGTGACCTCAGTGTGGTTGGCATGCAATCAGAGAAGTTTGACCTATCACCTGTACAGAGAAAAATCCTTTTTGCCTAAACCTTTAATTTATCCATTATCGGTCACGTCGCAGAGACACCTCATCCTGCCAGGGGTTTAGTCCTTTAATTGATCCTCAAACTGAAGGAGAGAGAAGATTAACCGGCAAACCAAATAGACTCAAACTTTCAGACACTTTGAAATATCAGAAAAGTTCTAATGACGTATTGATTGCCTATTCTTTAACCAGCATTTCATGTATATTTGAGCTATTTGATTTCCTAACCTCTGCTCCTTTGTCTTTCAAGTTAATCAGAGTTAGTATATCAGACTTTGGTAGACCCTTTAAACTCTTAATCCAGAGCTTTAACCCGCATTGTAGTGCAGACTATTTACAGAGGGGTATTGCAACATCGTCAGTATTATTACAAGTTTATGTTGTTACATGTTTGGATGTGTATTTAGCCATTGACTGGCTGATGTTTGGAGTGTACAGATGGAAACCAGAGGAATGAAATTAGTAGCTTGTTCAATGCACTTTTATTATGGGACATTTCCATTTGCGGCGCCTTCTCTAGAAATGAGAAGGATGCAACGAAAGAGTGGTGCAAAAACATGGTGGGAAGAAAGGAAAAAAGGGCAAGTGTGGTTGGGACTCCGGCTGGGCCGCTGGAATAACGTTAACAGGCAGTCTGTTGGGTCACGGCAGAGATTGGATTTGTGGGGACACATGCACAAAAAAAGTGACACTCGTACCTTACAGGAGTGTACTGAGTTTGACATCCTCTTTTGTCTGTCACCTGCTTTGGTGTGTAAAAGGAAAAAAAAAGGAGGGGATGTTTCCCAACACCACCAAAATTCTGTCAAATCATGCACTTCAATGCGCGTCAAACTGCATGCCTCGACAAGGGTGCACAAAGTGTGATGTGTTGACTTTAATAGAAAATTGCTTGCGATGTGGAACACACACGTTACACGACATTTTGTACTGCCTGAGAAAAGTTGCACCCAGTTTTAGAGGTTGTATAATTGTGAGGAGTCAGTATTTTTATGGTTGGAAAAAAAGTATCCTCCACCGAAAGATGTACAGTTGGACAAAAAAAATAAGCATTTTGTACACCATTGTTGATGTTTGAGATAAGATATAAAAAAAAAAAAATTTAAAAAAAAGATTAAAACATTGAGGAATGTTCCATTTTCCTGTAAATTGTACCTCTATTTATTTGCCTTATTTAGTTTGCTATATTTTGTATGTACACACAGCATTACAGCAAAATGTTATATTAAAAAAAAATATGAATAAATAAACTGTGGTCCGTGTATGATGGATAGTTTTGAGACTTGTATAAGAATGAGATTTTTTTTTTTCTTTCATTTCTATAATTTTATTTTTGTTTTGTATTTTTTTCTCACCCTGTGTCTTTTGTAGGGTTACAATAAACGTTTGTCCCTTACAACTGGTTATGATCTTTTCTTCAGAATGCTTTATTGGGATGGATGTTTGGGTCATACTGTAGGTGTATACAGAAGGAAATCAGTGATGTGTGCTGATGCAGGACGAGAGAATGATTTACATGCGTACACGGACTATGTTTACATTCACACAATATTCCGTTTTTTTTCCTTTTATTCCGAAAAAGACGATATTCAGTCTACGCTGTTTACATGGCTAATGAAAGCAAGTATTCCACTAATACACTAATTCCCGTTTACATGTAGCAAGTTTACCAGCGGTGGAGGACTTGTTGGACTGCGCAAACACAGCGTCCCTCTTTCATTCCTTCACCCAGCCAGGGGCGGGTCTAGAGGGGGGGGCCTGGGGTGGTTTTCTTTTTTGAAGTTTGAGGCAAGTTTATTATAACTGTATTGCACATTATTTTTATATGGTTCTGTGACAAAAAACCTTCCCAGCCCTTGTCACATGACCAGTTAATGTTTCCACATATCCAAAGTTTTGCCTTCAGAGCCCATTGAAAATGTGTATTGTATTTGGATACACAATTTGTTGAAAAAAACAATGAATGTGATATGTTTTATTTAGCAAAATTGAATTGTGTTCTATCCTATCTAAAATGTACTATATTTCTAAACAGATTTTCTATGCTGTATTCTGATAAAATCCCCTGACTGATTATTGCCCACCCCACTTTAAAAATCCTGGAATTGCCCCTGCAACCAGCTTCTTGAAAAGCTTGGTGTAGCGGTGTGTGCGAATATCCAAAAATCAGTTTATATCCAAGTCTTTGATCATGTTTAAAAGTTGCTGTTTCTCCTTCTTATCGGGTCTGTAGCCTTGCAAACTGTTGGCTGGTAGAAACCATAGCAACGCACAGAGCTGACCATAAGCCGTAAACTGCGGTAAAAACCCTGATTGAGATGCATATTCCGAATGTGCCGTATACATGTCCAAAGAATGCCTCTAAAACCCGAAAAATACCAGAATATCCCACTTGTCTTAATCAGAAAATGCTATATCCGGAAAAGGTCTTATTCAGAATATCCAACCGGAATATGCTGTTTCCATGACCTGTATCAAATTCGGAATGTTAGCAGTGTGGTATATATCTACAATAGCGATGAAACTATTATTGATTAATTGTTCTGTGCTGCAGATACTATTTTGAAAAGAAAAAAAAGCTAAACACTGTTGCTTGTTCACAAGTTTCAGATCTTTTGTAGCCTGAAGACTGGAGGAGTGCTGGCTTCATCCCTGTCTTATTTCTAACATGAAAAAACATAGTGGGGGCAGTTAAAGGGATTCAATGTCATTGTCAATAGCAAGAAACTTCATAATGCCAGCAATAACATAATGACGGGAGGTACTTCATAGCTCCGTTTTACTGTCAAGTCATAGAGTATCATTGTCTTACAGACTTTCAAAATAAAACCAAACTGGCTGTAGTGTTTCTAATATTCTGTCGACCCCACAAAATAGAGGATAGAAGGTAGAGATTAAATGTTCCCACTGAAGAATGTGGAGGTGATGTTTATATACATATACTGATAACAAATGTATCATGAATATTATCAACATTAGTTCCAAAATATGTATTAATAACAATAGTGACACAGTAGTGATAAGTATAAAGATGATCAACTATATCCTTCAAGAGTGATGTGTTGTAGTTCCTCACTGTGACCACTGGAGGGCAGTCAGGTGACGTCAAGCCACATTAACCTACATCACTGTTGGTTCACTGAACCTTTGGAATAAAACAATGGAAAAAAGAAAGTGGTGTTTCTAGTTAGCTCAGTCAAATGTATTATGTAATTAATGTATTAACATGAAGGATAGCAACAGTATTCTGTATACAGTACTTAAAGGTGCTCTAAGCGATGTCACGCGTTTTTTAGGCTACAACATTTTTTGTCACATACAGCAAACATCTCCTCACTATCCACGAGCTGCCGGTCCCCTGAACACACTGTAAAAAAATTTAAAAAAAACGCGGTCTCTGTAGACAGCCCAGGCTCCACAAACAGCAACAAAAACAAAGTGGTCCATCCTGGACCATGCAAACATACACAAACCGTGTTCCAGTGTTCAGCCAATAACGGACAAGAAGGATTTGGGGGGGGGGGGGGGGGATAGTACGCTGAAGCACAGAAGGGAGGGGACGGGATGAGGAGGAGGGAGGAGCGAGCTAGTCTTCGTTTTGTTTGAAAATACTTTGAACGTCAACAAGGAGTAACGTCACCCAACATCGCTTAGAGCACCTTTAATAATAGCAATGCATCAACAAAACGTCATTATACTGATTTATTAGAGTATATGATTAGGGATGTAACGATGCATTGTGAACTGCTTAAAAATCAATACAAATGTGTAAAGGTTAAAATCGGATGAGATAAAAAAAAAAAAAATCGTGATGCAATTTTTAAACGGCCCAGGGTGTAATCTACTATTGATTTTTTTTTCTTAGTTTATTTATCTGAAGAGATGTATTCTTTTATTTTCTATTTACTTAGTTACTTTGATGTAGGATTTGTATTAATAATAATAATAATAACTTTATTTGTATAATTTATTTGTATTATTTGTTTATTTTAAAAAAATAGCTTACAAAGTTAGCCAGCTTTGGAGGAGGGTCTGGCAAAGCGATACTAACAGCTAACTTGTCCTCTGAGAGACAAAGGGTGCTAAAATAATCATAGTCCTTCAACCGATCAGATCAACGATCCAACGGTGACGTAGCAACGACAGCGGCATCAACGGGTTGCTGCGCTTCGGTGGCCGCTATGTTGAATGTAAACAAGAAGCTGCTTGGTCCCTTCTCTATCGTCATCGTGTTCAACCCGCCAATAGCGCGCCAGGTGGAGAAGCCAGTTTGTGATTGGTCCCCGCAAAATTGGAACGGAAGCAGGATAGATCAACGTACAGGATCCAGCCTGAGCTGCAGGGCGAAATCAAATCGCCGGCAGATCGGGCTGGGTTTACCCTTTTAGATGTTCACCAAAATAGTCATAAATTCTGCTATTGTGTTACTTATGGATGGAATTATAAAAATAAATGATTCCCCTTTTTGCTGGGGACCCCCTGGAACCCCCCCCCCCCACTTTGAAAACCACTGGTCTAGACCTACTCTATCTGGAAAGGGTCCTGAGCTATCTTCTGTTATGATTTGACACTAAAATAAAATTGATTTGAATTTAATCAAATTTCTAGTCGCTAAAATATAGTTTTTCATATTTTGTCCACCTCCATTTACAATATGTTTTAAAATATATTGGGGGGGAAAGTGACTACTAATTTTATTACACAAATTTAGGCGAATTCAGGTGTTTTGCGACACTAAACTACTGTACTGTGAACCCTGAAGCTGTACAGGCAGGTGATGTGCATTCCCCAGTTGCTGTCAATCTGTAGCTTCACATATCGGAAGACTCCTTTGTCTGGATTCTGGTAAGAGACAAGAGAGAGAAATGAACAAAGAGTCAGAGACAGGAATGATGAACCCCACCTCTATAATACGGTTTGTTTGGCTACCACAGTTTGCAGCCATTAACGCGGGAAGGAAGAGCTTTCATTATCAGAAGAATCTCTACTTATTATCCTACACATCATTAGAGCTATACTGTCATATCATACTCACAGGCTGTTTAAAGGTCTGAAATGCTGCTCCGTCTACATCATAAACCAGTGTTCCCAAATAGGTTCCTTCCTCGTCAGTAGTCATCATTCCCTGGAGAGGAAAAAGATGAGCTGAGCCTTTTGTGTGAATAAAACTGACAAGTATGCTGGACATCCACAGTGATGGAATGTAACTAATTCAATTGACTCAAGTACTGTACTTAAGTACAAATGTTGAGGTACTTTACTTGAGTCTTTTCTTTTCATGCCACTTTCTACTTCCACTCCACTACATTTCAGGGAGAAATATTATACATTTTACTCCACTACATTCGTCTGCACATCACCACAGCTTTAGTTACTTTAGTAGTTACTTTACTAATTAAGATTTTTGCACACAAAACTCATGTACTTCTTCCACCAGCCGACATATCGAGGATAATAACAGAAAATGTGTGACTTACATAGATTGAAAATTTCCTTGGTGCAGTTTCAATGTATTCGTGTGGGGACTGGCTCTTTGTTATGTGGCCGAGTGTCACACTATAGTGATAGAGATTGGGTGGAACAAGGAAATGAATAAATGCCCTTGGTCGCCTGAAAAGGGCCAGCATTTTCCTGGAAGTAATGATGAATGTCCCTGAGGGGAGAAAATATGACATTTTAGTCTCCACAGTTTATAAACTACAACTGTTTCTCCATGTTATTTCATATTAAATAACGGAAGTTTTAAAAGTGTGATTACGACACAGTGTTGATCTTTGCATGTTCCTACCTGGATAACCCTTCGCTGATGAATGCAACAGTTTGTATTTTTTTGTCCCATTTCGTTTCAAGTCCTGGAGGCCAATATGTATCTCCATATTTCGTAATTTTAATTTCTTTTCATGTATCAATGATACAGTATTGGCCATCCTTTACATCTATCTGTGGGTTTTACAAATATTTAAACAGTGATGAGGCAATTTCACAGGTAGGTAAACAGCTCAATATAGTGTTTTCAAATTAGCCTTTTTGTCATTTCCTAAAAAAAAAAAAGCAACAATTTTGGACAAACGTTTTTTTTTTGGAGAGCGACAACGTGTTAAGATTTATAAAGTGCTGACCTCACAGCATATGCACATACAGGACACAACGTGCACACAAACACAGTCCTTGCAGGTCTCCCTGTAGGAAATGACTGGAGTCCCCTCCTCTGTGTTATAGCCTGCTTCCTTCAAACAAAGACTTCTTCTCGACATGACTGGAAAATGGTAGAAAGACAGATGGGCAAATCATTATTGACACACAGCCACACTGTTTACTACATATGGTTTATAGTGGGCAGACAGGCAAACCAATTGTGCATTTTATGACTAAAGCATGACACTTATACAAAATATAATCTACATTCCCCAAGGTTTTATTTCAGACGGGGAGGCAATTTGTATCTGACCACTGGTGACCTTAAGAGCTCATTGACCACAGTATTGCATTTCGCCACTTGTTGTCCCACCACTCTCCATTATAATCACGTATATGTCCCCCTTGAGATCTTTGTAGGTTTTTTTAATTTGAGGGAATTCTCGTTCTAATTAACCTTGTTCCTTGTTTCAAACTATGCCGTGTTAGGTCTTACTTTGTGACTGGTAAGCTCTCAACTACATGGGCAGATCTCTGGAAAAATTGGTGTTGTAAACTTAGCTCTGGAAGAAAAGTCTGCTATATGAGTGCAAGTTTGTACATTTGCAATATTCATGAAAATGTGTTGGAGAAACACTGTAAAAAAACGAATGCTGCAGTTGTGGAGAATTCAAATACAAAATACTGTTTGCAGATATTTGAATTTCTTTCAGCCTATCAAAACATTATGAAGGACATCAGAACTTATTTCAATCTTGCAAAACTTAACTCAATCTTAAATTTGTTTCCAAGCTTTCAAACACTGAGTTGTAACCTTTCGAAGCTTTTATCAGTTTTGAATTATGATAAGTTATTTATTTGCTGTTGATTGTTGGGCTGGTTTGTGGACTTTTACTGATTATTCTCTTGCATCTGTTTCTGTATCGCTACAGAAAATCAAACAGTGACATCTTTTCTTTCTGGTAATAGAGTGATTCTGGTGTGATTACATGTAATGTAGTAACAATAGAACAATATGCAATATAAAACCATGTAAGAGCAAATGTATTTTTACAGTTCTCCAAAAATCAGATCAGAGAGGATCATACCTGCAGGAAATACTGACTAAATGATTGTGACATGCAATACATGGAGGCTGCATCAGTTGGCATTTCATCAGGCACTTTAATCATATAAAGAATGCAATATTTTAAAACAATTATACATTTTGAGCTACTCAAATCAATAAACACAATCAAGTTCATTGTAGGGGAAAAGCATCAAAACTGAACTAGTGTAATGAGTTATTGGTCAAAATCAATTCTAAAAAAGAAAAATGTTATATTAACGTTATGATGTTAAAAAAGATTTAAATTAGTTTTTCATCTTTACATCCCTATAAATGATATATACTCTAGTAGGGGTCTTCAACGTTTTTTAAACCAAGGAGCCCTTAACTGAAAGAGAGACGGAGCAGGGACCCCCTACTACATATATTGTATAAAATGAAGTTGCGTACTAAAATGGGCCTACATTAACGTGTAGGACGGCCTAAAGTCTTTATTCATACCTTTTTAGTGCATAGAATACTAAGCTATTAAAATAACAATTGTAAGCATGATTTTATAAATCATCTTTTAATGTTACACACAATTTGGAGGCCCCCCTGCAGTGATTCTGAGGACCCCCTAGGGTCCCCAGACCTCCTGTTGAAGATCTCTGGTCTAGAGTGATCAGCTGTAAACTTAGCTCTGGAAGAAAAGTCTGCTATATGAGTGCAAGTTTGTACATTTGCAATATTCATGAAAATGTGTTGGAGAAACACTGTAAAAAAACGAGTGCTGCAGTTGTGGAGAATTCAAATACAAAATACTGTTTGCAGATATTTGAATTTCTTTCAGCCTATCAAAACATTATGAAGGACATCAGAACTTATTTCAATCTTGCAAAACCTTTTTTTTTTTTTTATTAGTTTCCAAGCTTTCAAACACTGAGTTGTAAGCTTTCGAAGCTTTTATCAGTTTTGAATGATGATAAGTTATTTCCAATAGCAGGGTCCAGGCCTAAAAAAAACCTCCATTTCCTGTGCTGTTGATTGTTGGGCTGGTTTGTGGACTTTTACTGATTATTCTCTTGCTGCTGTTTCTGTATCGCTACAGAAAATCAAACAGTGACATCTTTTCTTTCTGGTAATAGAGTGATTCTGGTGAGATTACATGTAATGTAGTAACAATAGAACAATATGCAATATAAAACCATGTAAGAGCAAATGTATTTTTACAGTTCTCCAAAAATCAGATCAGAGCGGATCATACCTGCAGGAAATACTGACTAAATGATTGTGACATGCAATACATGGAGGCTGCATCAGTTGGCATTTCATCAGGCACTTTAATCATATAAAGAATGCAATATTTTAAAACAATTATACATTTTGAGCTACTCAAATCAATAAACACAATCAAGTTCATTGTAGGGGAAAAGCATCAAAACTGAACTAGTGTAATGAGTTATTGGTCAAAATCAATTCTAAAAAAGAAAAATGTTATATTAACGTTATGATGTTAAAAAAGATTTAAATTAGTTTTTCATCTTTACATCCCTATAAATGATATATACTCTAGTAGGGGTCTTCAACGTTTTTTAAACCAAGGAGCCCTTAACTGAAAGAGAGACGGAGCAGGGACCCCCTACTACATATATTGTATAAAATGAAGTTGCGTACTAAAATGGGCCTACATTAACGTGTAGGACGGCCTAAAGTCTTTATTCATACCTTTTTAGTGCATAGAATACTAAGCTATTAAAATAACAATTGTAAGCATGATTTTATAAATCATCTTTTAATGTTACACACAATTTGGAGGCCCCCCTGCAGTGATTCTGAGGACCCCCTAGGGTCCCCAGACCTCCTGTTGAAGATCTCTGGTCTAGAGTGATCAGCTGCAAACATATGATAAATGTTTGCTAAAATGTTCAGTTAGAATATAAGATTATGATTTGTTTGGAGTACAATGTAATCTACTGAGAAATAATTCAAAAGCTGTTATACACTGCAGTTTTAAATGAGCCATTAAATGCCATTGCCATTCACTTCACAATATTACCCTGAGGTGTTCAAACCCAGGGCCCTTTTAAACACACTCTGAGCATCATCATCAGTTACATCACTAGTTGAACCAGTGGCGCGTAAACATACACGTTAACTAGTATTCATGTTGAACTAGTACGATGGGAATGTCATCTAGTGCGCCAGAAAAAATCAACAAGTGAGACAAAAAGCCCAACATGTTGAACACATGTCTCACTAGTGGTGCCCAGTTGCTTACTAGTGCTGAGGGGAGGCTCAACTAGTTAAAGGAAAGACCCAACATAATGACCATAACTTCATAACTTGTTGTACACACTTTAGAGATGAAACTATGTAAAATGAGGCAGAGACGGCTGAACCAGTTCCAGGGATTTCAAAGTAAATGCACTTTTTGTTTTACTCATAGCCTGGAAACGCACGGACGGCCACAGTAGCTTGACCACAGTGTGAGCTGCTGCAATCATAAAGTAGGTCAAACTTTTTGTGTGGACTTCTATAGAAAATTGCTTGTAATGTGGAACACACCTCGCACACAACATTTGTACTGCCTAGGAACAGCTGTGTCATGTAACTGTCCACATGCTGGATCAAGTTATTGGCGTAAGGTTATTCGAATAGTGATGAGGCTGCCGCAGAGGGGAGTGATACACATGGCTCAGTGCAGTCGGGGAAATGTCCCAGGATGTACTTCTGTATGCTACAGTCAATGTTGTACACACGTCAGGAGACAAAAAAATGAGAAGCCTCTCGAGTTGTATGAACGGATCATTCAATCCGCAAGTAGAAACAAAACAAAAAAGCTTCAGAGGTTGTATACTGTGTGAGGAGTATGGTTGGGGAAAAAAGCATGTGATGCAACATTCTTGATGCATCTCTTGGCAATCAGGGAAAACAACAATAAACACTAAAACTTACACAATTAAAAGATTTAGATTTTGTCCCAGAAAAGTCCATACGCTTTAAAAAAAAGTTGGTTTGTCATCTCCAATGCATTTCCTGTCTACTATGACCTATGATACATCAGTAGGCCAAGACCATGGTAATGGTAGACATAAAAATGGCTGCTGCTCTGACCATTCTGCTACGTTGATTTGAATGTAAATGGCCTTTTTATCCATTTTATATCTATGATTGTAGTACAACAATTCCAATAATACATGTGATAGGAACCTATATGAATGGGAGTTGTGTATAGGGGGTCACTTAAGAGAGTTACACAAATACCGAAATGAATTGATGTGAGATTTAAAGTAAAGTGGTAGTTAATAGTTGACTCACGCTTGTTATTGTATGAATTAATGAATGTTTTTAGATTCATAATCATTTATGTTACAAAGACACAGTATTCCATGCTGATTCCAACCATGTGGATGGTTCTGGTTAAAACTGGTTGAAACGGCTCATTTCTCTGCTTCTGAAGTGAACCAAAAAAGTAAGTCTCTGAACTGTATTGATGTGGAGATATTAAATATGAGGCGAGCTCAGAGCGGGTGTTAATAACTACAGCGATGCCGTTGTGATACTGTTAGTATTGATGATAAACAAACAATATCAGTATTATTTTCTTTGAACGATGTGTTGTAGTTCTTCACTGTGTCCACTGGAGGGCAGTGGACACTCGTCTACAGGTGATATCAAGACCCAGTAACGTACATCACTGTTGGTCATAAAACGATTAAAAAAAGATAATGGTGCTTCTAGAATTCTGTCCTTCAACTACAAGATATAGTTATATATAGTAATAATAATAGCAATGAATCACAAACAAACTCTCTTTAAACTGATATATACAAACCTAGGATAGTATTCCTTCCTTTTAAAGTATTACAAGGCATGTTTTACCCTGCTTTTAGGCTTTTATTAATACCTGATCTATTAGAGTAATGATACATACTGTAGAGAGATCAACTGCAAAACGTATGATGCATGTTTGCTAAAATGTCCAGTTAAAATACAATATTATTATTTGTATAGAGTATAAAGAAATACAATGCAATCTACGCATAAAGATCTTTCAAAAGATCTTTACTACACTGCAGTTTTAAATGTGCCATCAAATGCCATTGCCATTCACTTTACAATATCCCACCGAGGTGTTTGATTCCATGACCTTGTTTAACACTTTATGAGCGTCCTCAGCAAGCATGTTGAGGATGATTTTAAGAATCTTGTTGGTGGAGACAAAAGAGAAGCTCATTGCTAATGGGATTCCAAGTATTGGAATGAATCTGGACCATTCCTCTGCTGCCATTAATGCTGGTGTGCCTGCAAATCGACCAATCACCTTCAAGAGAAGATCAGCGGTTATTTCTGTTGCAGCTAGATCTGAAATAATGACGGCAGTCAGATCATTGTATGGCACATTTGTCCTAGCCGAGAGTTTCTTCAGTGACGGGATATCAAGACAAAACCCAAGTACGTATTGGGTGACAACACCAATCAACATGGCCACATCAACAGCAATAGAAAGCCCAGGAACTGGTACAGCTGCTACAGTTGCACTAAGCGTAGCCCAGTATTTGATTTTCTTATAGAATGCTTCTTTCTTCTTGTTGATGACCTCGTGGCTGATATTGGGCATGACCAACTTCAGGACATCTCTCTTGTGTTCAGTAAGTTCTCTCTCTAAGGTGTTCAGTAAGAGAGCGAAGTCATACAGATGGAGATCAAAGCTGGACACCAGGAACACTTGTGGAGACACAACACTTGCTCTCTGAAGACCTGTGTCACAAACAAAATAAATTATGATGATAAGAAATATACTGTAAAATAATTAGGGGTCCAAGCCCGAGGGGGCAGATCCAGCGGAGCTGTGGAACCCTATTGCTTTCCTAAGGATTATTCTTCTTCTCTGCCTAAAACTGATACTACAGCCTAAACCGTACATGGTGGGAGGTGCCATTTTCAGGACTGGTCCAGGTCCCTGGACCAGTCCAAGGACCACGGACAAAAAAAAAATCAGCCACTTCCACCACTATGTGGCACAATAGCAGAAAAAAACGCATTTGGCCTTATAACTCCCAAACCGTACATTGCACATAAAAAACATACATATCCACGCTTTCCCTGAATTCAGTTGAATCGCCTCATATAGGCCACGCCCATTTCCACCTATACTTTTATGTGCGAAAAATCGTGATTTATTGTAAACCTATTTTTTCTAACTCCTCCTAGAACGTGCGACCGATCTGCACGAAACTTGGTACGTATCATCTCCAGACCGACCTGACAAAAAGTTATCAAAAGAATTTTTATAGGATAAAAATTGCGCAAGTTACGCACAAACAAACTTTAGATTCTTGTTTGCCATGAACCTCTGTCATGAATGACTGCTACGTTAAAGTATGCACAATTTACAACCAAACTAATCTTCGTAGCTAGCCACAAAACACAAACTTTAGCATATCTCTGTCAAATTAAAAGGTATCAGAGCAAAAGTATTATTGTTCGACATCCCACTCCGAGGCTCTGTACCAAATTTGGTGAAGATCAGCCATTAGGGGGCGCTATAATGAATGTAGACGTGTTTTGGCAAATAACTCAATGCATTTAAATGGGACATTTGCGATTGATTGCGATTTCTCTGCCGTAGTAACTGCTATCAACATGAAACTTGTGATGCTCCTTCGGCATGCCGCTCTGTACCAAATGTGGCGATGATCGGCCATTAGGGGGCACTATAATCAACATAGACGAGTTTGGCCCTTTTACTCAATCAATGTTAAAAAGCATATACGCAACTACAATGTGCCACAGACCTTGCGGCTCAAACCTCTTAACATTTCCTGACGTTTGCCTCCCCATGTTACGCTTTGGGTTCCGCTTTCGCGCTCTCCCCTGGTCATCGGGCGACTCACGTCGGGGGCGACTGGCGCAGGGAGGCTTGGACCCTGCCGTAACTGCTTGCAGTTCTAGTTTGAACTTGTAATGTACAATAAAATATGCATATTTAAGGACACATTTTATTGTTTTATTATAAGTTTTATTTTTCCCATGTTCTGAACTTGCCCTCTTCCATTTTTACTTTACTTTTTCCTAGTGCAGTTCCAACATGCCTTTTGGTAACCGGTCTGATTGTTTGGCCTGTAGTTTTGCTGCTTCCAGCTTTCTGGAAACATACGGGGGCCCTGAAGTGTAAATCACAGCAGCAAATCCCACCACACGACAGCATTTTGCCACAACGCGACAGCATTAGTAAAAATGAAACAGAAAGGGTAGAAACATAACAACACTGATCCTCATCCTGATTGGTTGCGCTGTCTGTTGAAAAATAGAGACATTTGTTTTTGTTCTTCAGCTCCGAGTCAAACCTGCATGCCCTTCTGTTCTAACTCTGCTGTCAGCTTTTTAGCAGCTCTGAAAACAAACTGTCATAATATAATGATGTAGCACTGTGCTGTATACTGTGTGAACAGTGTTTTAAGAGTTTACGGCATTAGCTTGTATAAGACTGAAACGTGAATAGCACAGCTGAATTCTAAGGAGATGTCTCGCATCTAATGTTCTTCTCCACTTAGACTCCAGTGTGAAAAAAGAGGAATTTGCTAAAAACCCTAAATCAGACCCGTTTTTAAGTTTGTTTTTTCAAAAACACGTCTTACTAATGCTGTTGTGTTGTGGCGAAATGGTCAGTGTATCTTTTGGTCACTTGATTTTTATTTCATAAATAGGTATTAAAAAACAAAAAACTAATTTGATATACGAATTCATTTATTTCATTATGAATGAAATGATGATAAAGTCAGAAGACCTGAGACCATTCTCTCAGATTCAAGACTATTTTAGACAGTAATAATAACAGTAACATAACATGATTGTTGCAACAATTTATTAATCAATATCTTGTTTTATATATACACATATATATATATATATATATATATATTATCCTCCATTAAATATGTTGGTTCAACAAATCTAATCCAGTTAAATTAAATGTTTAGCAACTAACTCTTGGAATACTGCATAAATATCAAATTCATTGATTCTCATGATTCATAAATGGTGTTAAAGCTTTTTTTGAAGAATTCCAGTCCAAAAATATTAGTGTTTTAATACAAAAATATCAGTCTGTTCTATAAGACTAATGATTTGGCGGCAGGAATGGATTTGTCAGACTTGTGTATTTGAAAACAAATACAAATAAAAGAGAACCGAGTGAGTGGGGTCAGACAAACACAATGACCAACATAAGCACTGAAGTAAAAACAATCACATAGTTCTTACTATCTTGGCTTTTTGTGACTTGTTTATAGGACATTTTGTAATTAACCTCACTATTTATGTGTGATTTGAAGTCCTTACCTTGAATGCAGTATTCCTGATTTCTGAAAGAGTCCTTTCTGCGTTGAACTCCCTCTAGGCGTCTTTCCTGATTTTTTGAAAGTCAAAGTCTATCTTTGAGGCGAACAAAGTAGAACTTTTTCCCCATCTTCGTTATCTTCTTAGCGGCGTCACATCATTTTCTCTGAGAGCGAGTGGCTGAGATGATGATGAAGAGGTCAAACCTTTCCAAAATGGAACAAGCTGAGTACTTGCATCAGCTGGAAACTGTGTGTTGCCCTATACCGGGAAGATCCCATAGTGTAACATTGGGATAGTTTGGATGGAGGTATGGTGTAACCTCTGAGTGGTTGCCACACTACCAGTAGGGGCAGCTCCTTCATCTCCGTCCTGTATGCCTCTGAAGGCATTAACAGGTGGATTTACCAGAGCCACAATCTCCTGTGACAGCAATATTTAGTGGAATTTTTCTCCAAAGTTCATGTACTGCTGGATCTTTTCTCGATCATTGTTTTGTAGTGCTTCTTGAAAGCCTTCCAGTTGAGTTGTGATCAACTGGATTTCCCCATAGTAATTCTGAAAACTGCAGTAAAGGAGAGCGTTAAAAAGTCACTGTTGTCTTTTGGGAGATAGTAGAAAATGTAGTCTATAATGACCCCAACATCATTACTCTCATTAATATCATTTAAAATCCCGACATGTACATTATCATCTTTGGAAAGCATCCTATTTAAAATATCATATTATGATGCAGTATAACCTTGCACCAGATGCGGTTTGATGTACTTAGGGGTGTACATCATTCTATCAGCATTCTACAGAGGAGCGACGTCTCACATATTATATGTTTAGTGGATCCTCTATAGTGTTATGTGGCTGTACAGTGATTAGCAGCTTCCTTATATTTTAGTAGGCTTTTGCAGAGGCTGCTCACCCTGGAGTCTTAATGTTTGCAAGCAGAGCGAGCCAAAGTACACCACCCTGTAAGTTGTTCAGCAGCCGACATCCTGTTTCATAACACTATAAAGAGTTCAGACAGAAGACGAGTGCCCAATGCAAAATGTCCTGCTGAGGAACAACATGATTGGTTATAAGTAAATCAACAGCTGACTTTCCAAGAAAGGTGCTGATTTACAAGAAAGCGTCGGAGACCTGCATGCTTTAACCCTCCAGAGGTCTAAGCCATTTTTACAGTCTTTGAGCCATGCCTGGTCTCCTTGTGTAATGATTCATTGTGATCGCACTGGTACCAGGTAGGCTTCTCAGCTACTGGAAATCTGGGGGGTGCCATCAGTGCTTAATTTGCAAAGTCGGGAGAGGTCGGAGTGCAGAGAAATTGGATCTGGCGACTCAAAACAGGGGTTGTGAGGTAACATGTAATGACACACACTGCCTATGTAGCTTCTCTGACTAAAAAGAAACACAAACAACACTGTGTGTACATCAGAGCAATGCTTATTTTTATTTCCAGAACATGCACTGCATGGAGTACGAAATGTAAAAATACACTGCAAGCAATGCGTCACGCATGCAATGATCTATCGGACTATTACATTAACCAGCCACCGGTCTCCACATTCTTGATCGACAGTAACGTTTTTGCCTGCAGCATACATAAACTTCCCTCATCTAATCATGCATAAAAATAAAGTAAGTCTAAAATATATAATATATAATGTTATGTACTATTTAAATACATGCATTTTCCCCAAACCGAATTTGTAGTCTGTGTATGCTGTGGTCTCCACAAAGGTAAATGGTGGCCTGCAGTCAGTGATCTTTGGTGGTCAGCAAAAAAACATTGAAACACAATAGGTCCCTTAAATAGCCATTTGTAACCTCATTACATAAGACTACTACATGTAAAAATACAAGGAAAAAAGCTGCAGTGATGAGCTGCAGGAAAGTCACAAATATTGGCGAAACATTAACCAGATGTAACTTTAACAGTTATAAACAGTACGTTGTAATAACTGTAATAACTATGTCTTATGTATGAGGTAGCCTACTTGGGATGTCGCTACTCAGCAAATACAGTTTAACTTCTTTTTCTGTGCCGTTGTAGTTTGAGTTGTTCAGAGTTCCGTCCCTTGAACAGTCAATGAAGAGGACAATAGACTCGTCCTGCTGCTGAGTGACAGAGATCTAAACCAATCAGAGTTATGTTCTCTTTCACTGAAAGCACATGGTTTGCAAAGAAATGCAGAGCAAAAAAACAAGAGAGGAGTAGTATCTGCAGTGCTGCTACCTGTGGCTGACTGGATTGCAGCTACATGGGCAGATCTCTGAAAAATTGGTGCTGTGAAAGCTTGGCTCCTGGAAGAAAGTCTGCTACAGTGGTGTGAAAAAGTGTTTGCCCCCTTCCTCATTTCCTGTTCCTTTGCATGTTTGTCACACTTAAGTGTTTGAACATCAAACCAATTTAAACAAAAGTCAAGGACAACACAAGTAAACACAAAATGCAATTTGTAAATGAAGGTGTTTATTATTAAAGGAGAAAAAAAAATCCAAACCATCATGGCCCTGTGTGAAAAAAGTGATTGCCCCCCTTGTTAAAACATACTATAACTGTGGTTGTCCACACCTGAGTTCAATTTCTCTAGCCACACCCAGGCCTGATTATTGCCACACCTGTTCACAATCAAGGCATCACTTAAATAGGAGCTGCTTGACACAGTAAGGTCCACCAGAAGATCCTTAAAAGCTACACATCATGCCGAGACCCAAAGAAATTCAGGAACAATTGAGAAAGAAAGTAATTGAGATCTATCAGTCTGGAAAGGGTTATAAAGCCATTTCCAAAGCTTTGGGAATCAGCGAACCACAGTGAGCCATTATCCACAAATGGCGAAGACATGGAACAGTGGTGAACCTTCCCAGGAGTGGCCGGCCGCCCAAAAATTACCCCAAGAGCGCAGCGACGACTCATCAAGAGGTCACAAAAGACCCCACAACAACGTCCAAGAACTGCAGGCCTCACTTGCCTCAGTTAAGGTCAGCGTTCATGCCTCCACCATCAGGAAAAAGACTGGGCAAAAATGGCCTGCATGGCAGAGTTCCAAGGAGAAAACCACTGCTGAGCAAAAAGAACATCAAAGCTTGTCTCAATTTCTCCAGAACACATCTTGATGATCCCCAAGACTTTTGGGACAACATTCTGTGGACCGATGAGACAAAAGTGGAACTCTTTGGAAGGTGTGTGTCCAAGTATATCTGGCGTAGAAGGAACACTGCATTTCATAAAAGAACATTATACCAACTGTAAAAATATGGTGGTGGTAGTGTGATGGTCTGGGGCTGTTTTGCTGCTTCAGGACCTGGAAGACTTGCCGTGATAAAAGGAACTATGAATTCTGCTGTCTACCAAGAGATCCTGAAGGAGAATGTCCGACCATCTGTTCGTGTACTCAAGCTGAAACGAACTTGGGTTCTGCAGCAGGACAATGATCCTAAACACACCAGCAAGTCCACCACCCGAATGGCTGAAGAAAAACTAAATGAAGACTTTGGAGTGGCCTAGCCAAAGTCCTGACCTGAATCCTATTGAGATGTTGTGGTATGACCTTAAAAAGGCCGTTCATGCTCGAAAACCCTCTAATGTAACTGAATTAGGACAATTCTGCAAAGATGAGTGGGCCAAAAATTCCTCCAGGGCGCTGTAAAAGCCTCATTGCACGTTATCGCAAGCGGCTTGGTTGCAGTTGTTGCTGCTAAGGGTGGCCCAACCAGTTATTAGGTTTAGAGGGGCAATCACTTTTTCACACAGGGCCATGATGGTTTGGATTTTTTTTCACCTTTAATAATTAACACCTTCATTTACAAATTGCATTTTGTGTTTACTTGTGTTGTCCTTGACTATTGTTTAAATTGGTTTGATGTTCCGAAACACTTAAGTGTGACAAACATGCAAAGGAACAGGAAATGAGGAAGGGGGCAAACACTTTTTCACACCACTGTATAT